>NC_092718.1:202366942-202477876 GCF_047496885.1 Scyliorhinus torazame
GTTGGGACTAGGTGAGTTGCTCCTGAGAGAGCCGTCACAGACCGGGTAGGTCGACTGCCTTGTGACCGTTCTACGGTTCTTTTAAAAGAAAAGTTAGAGTACCCAATCAATTTTTTCCAATTAAGGGGCAATTTTAGCATGGCCAATACACCTACCCTGCACATCTTTGGGTTATGGGAGCGAAACCCACGCAAATACGGGGAGAATGTGCAAACTCCACACAGACAATGACCCAGAGCCGGGATTGAACCTGGGACCTCGACGCCATGAGGCAGCAGTACCGACCACTGTGCCATCATGCTGCCCTTGTTCTCCAGCTCTATAATAAAAATGAGCTTTTATTTATCACAAGTTGATGAACATGTGCCTTTAGTTTGAATATTGTGCTAGCACAATGTTCGTGTAAAACCCTGCTTCTTTCCACATAATGTCTTGGTTACTGTGTACCAACAGAAATCTAGGAAACCATGAGATGACTATTTCTGAGTAGATTTGAGCGCTGCCTTCTTTGTATTTGATTCGAGGATCCTGGTCTCAACCCTACTTTTGGCAGATTTCAACTGGATTGGCCTCGGAACAATTGAGTCCCAGTGCTTCTGTGTTAGAGAGGAGAAGACTGTCAGGGTTTCCGTTGGTGATATTTAGCATTTCTTGCTCGGAATGTATATGTGTATGCCGAGTGAACACAGAATTGGGATTGTTGGCGGGTTTCTTTATGATCAGAAAGTTTTAACCCTCCCTTTTATGATCGTAAATAAACATTTTGCTGAGGAGAACTTGTGTGGAGACATAACCTCAGCAAGAAGCCAGTCATTCAACAAGTGAATTTATGTAGTGTCTGTAATGTAAAACCTCCCGAGCAGCTTAAGAGGAGTAACTAGCAACAATGTTCAATACCAGGCCACATTAGGTCAGACTGGTTTCAAGGAGCATCTCAAAAGAGGAAAGAGGCAGAATAGTTTAGGTTGGGAATTCCAGAGCCCTGGGTCTTGGCAGCTGAAGGCGTGGCCGCCAGTGGTGGAAGAATTAAAATTACGGATGTTTAGTGCAGTGATCAGTGCAGATATCTGAACATTGCAGAGCCGGAGGAGATTCACGAGCTATGAGAAGGATTATACAGACTAGGGTTGTATTCCCTGGAATTTAGAAGTTTGAGGTGATTTGGCCAAGGTTTTTAAGAATAGATGAAGAAGCAGTCCGTGTCCATATGTAGCAAGACCTGGACAACATTCAGACTTGGGCTGATTAGTGGCAAGCAACATTCACACCGTGGCACAGTGCTTAGCACTGCTGCCTCACAGCACCAAGGACCTGGGTTCAATTCTGGCCTTGGGTTTCTCTCTGTGTAGAGTTTGCACATTATCCCAGTGATTGCGTGGGTTTCCTCTGGGTGCTACGAGTTCCTCCCACAGTCCAAAGATGAGCGGTTAGGTGGATTGGCCATGCTAAATTGCCCCTTAATGTCCAATGATGTGCAGGTTAAGTGACGGGGATTGGACAGGGGACTGGACCTGGGTAGAGTGCTTTTTTGGAGCATCGGTGCAGACTCAATGGGCTACATTGTCTCCTGCAGTGTAGGTATTCTATGATTCTACATTTCAACCGGTGCAGACAGGATGGGCTGAATGGCCTCTTTCTGTGTTGTAACCTTTCTATGATTCACACAAGTGCCCAACATTGATTCATCTCCCCATGACATTCAATGGCATTAGCATTGCTGAATTCCCCATCAACATCTTGAAGGTCACTATTGACCAGAAACTGAACTGAACCAACCCTATAAATACTGTGGCAAGAGGCTGGGAATTCCGTGTTTAGTAACTTGCCTGACTTCCCAAAACCTATTCACCATCTAAAGGGCACAAGTCAGGGGAGTGAGGGGACACTCTCCCAACAATACTCCATACGTTCAACACCATCCAGGACAAAGTAGCCTGCTTGATTTGCACCCCATTCACAAGCATTCACTCCCTCCACCACCAAAGCACAGTGAAATATGTGCATACAATTTGCAAGATGCACTTCCTCCCACCAAGGCTCCTTAAGCAGCACTTTCCATACCTGCAACATCTACCATCTAGAAGGACAAGGGCAGCAGATACATGGGAACATTGCCGCCTGGAAGTTCCCCTCCAGTATTGGGGGCGGGGGTGTGTGAAGGGCCGGGGTAAGTGATTTGGGGGGTTGGGGCGAAGGGCCGGGGTGAGCAATGCAGGGGTGGGGGAAACTGGCAGAGGTGATCGATGTGGGGGCAAAGGGTCGGGGTAATGGGCAAGGGCTGTGGCGAGCGGGTGGGGAACGAAGGGGGTGGCGGGGCTTTTGCTGCAAAATGTTGGTTTGCAACCTTTTTTTTTTTTTGAAAAAAGGCAGGGGCGAAGGGACATGACCAAAGCTCAGGCACTGGACCCCTAAAGACTTTCAGCAAGCTCATTGAGGAACACCATTGAAAGGATGGAGATCTTGTGGCGTAGTGGGTAGCATCCCTGCCTCTGAGTCAGAAGATCTGGATTTGAGTCCCACCCAGGACTTGATAACCAAGAAAGGTGTGTTCATAATGCAGCCAGACAGGTGGAGTATAAGCTTGCAAAATCCTTCCAAGCACGGCAAAGGCCAGCAGTAAGAGTGGGAGAGGCGTCTGATCAGTCATGTTTGATGTGAAGCGGCATCCCTCAAGCTATAAACCTCTGGCAACAAACTAGCGTAAATGTCCCAGGAATAACTAGTTATTGAAACAGACAAAATCTGCCTTAGTACACCACTAGGTGCAGGAAGAGAATTGGAATTCAAAATAAAAGGATGAATGTAGCCTAGAGTCGGAGAACCATAGTGGGGATGTTAAATATGCTGAACAGGACATGGAGGTTAGCAAGAATGGGTTTGTTGGGCGAATGAGTCCTAATCTGGTATAAAATGCAGACAGCGCAGTTTCACACAAATTGGACCGAAGCTGGTGTGGGAGAAGCTGGTTGTTTTTTTAAGATGAAACCGGAGTCTTTTAAAAAATATATATAATAAGTGTATTTTGCTTGCTCTGTTAAAGTAACACATAGTCACTAAGTTACTTAGCCACTAAGTAATGCTTTTGGCATTGTTATTTTTAATTTTAAGAATATGATTGTTCCACTCATATATTGTCCCGTCATGTGGTATCTTCTGAAAGTTGCACATTGAGTGCTGTGATTTCAAGCAAACCTGCCCATCTCTGCTACCTCAGCCAAGTGGCCATTCTTCACCTGAGCCTGACTGGCGGTGTCAGCAGAATATGTCACCCGACTTGAACTGATCCTTTCCTACGATCGGGCACTGTCCCAGCAAGTGTCATTGGAAGTAATCAGGTGCGGGAATCTTCTTGTTCAGCACCTTCCATGTCTCTGGATTTTCTGAGTCTGACTGTGTCAAAGAGGGGCCACCAACCAGTTTGAAATAATATAAAGATAGAACATAGAACTGTACAGCACAGTACAGGCCCTTCGGCCCACGATGTTGTGCCGGACTAGTCTGAAACTAAGATCAAATCAACCTACTCCCAATCATTCTAGTGCACTCCATATGCCTATCCAATAACCGCTTGAAAGTTCCTAAAATGTCCGACTCCACTACTATAGCTGGGAGTGCATTCCACACCCCAACCACTCTCTGAGTAAAGAACCTACCTCTGACATCCCCCCTTTATCTTCCACCATGAACCTTATAGTTATGCCCCCTTGTAACAGCTACATCCACCCGAGGAAAAAGATGCTGAACGTCCACTCTGTCTATCCCTCTCATCATCTTATAAACCTCTATTAAGTCGCCTCTCATCCTCCTTCGCTCCAATGAGAAAAGCCCTAGCTCCCTCAACCTTTCCTCATAAGACCCACCCACCAATCCAGGCAGCATCCTGGTAAATCTCCTTTCCCCCCTTTCCAATGCTTCCACACCCTTCCTATAATGAGGTGACCAGAACTGCACACAATACTCCAAATGTGGTCTAACCAAGGTCTTGTACAGTTGCAGCATAACCTCACGGCTCTTAAACTCAATCTCTCTGTTAATAAATGCTAACACTATAGTATTTCTTCACGGCTCTATCCACTTGGGTGGCAACTTTCAGAGATCTATGGACATGAACTCCGAGATCTCTCTGCTCCTCCACATTCTTCAGAACTCTGCCGTTAACCATGTAATCCGCATTCAAATTTGGCCTACCAAAATGAATCACCTCACACTTTTCAGGGTTAAACTCCACCTGCCACTTTTCAGCCCAGCTCTGCATCCTATCAATGTCTCTTTGCAGCCTATAACAGCCCTCCACATTATCCACTACTCCACCAATCTTGGTGTCATCAGCAAATTTACTAACCCACCCTTCAACTCCATCATCCAAGTCATTGATAAAAATCACAAATAGCAGAGGACCCAGCAGTGATCCCTGTGGTACACTGCTGGTGACTGGGCTCCAGGATGAAAATTTACCATCTACCACCACCCTCTGTCTTCTATGTGATAGCCAGTTACTGATCCAATCGGCCAAATTTCCCTCTATGCCATGCCTCCTTACTTTCTGCATGAGCAGACCATGGGACACCTTATCTGAAGTACTGTGGCTCAGTGAATTGTACTAACTTGATTGTTCAGCAGGTTTATATAGCCTGGTTCAGGAATTTCTTCTGGAGAATATATCGCTTACCAGCGTCACTGATACTTGTTACTGAATTCGAAGGCTGGATTGGATGGGAATTAAATTGCAATGAGCAATTTTTACAAAAAAGCTGATGGTAAAACTCAAATGTTTTTTAAGATAACCAGGATGGTGATCAGCATTTAATCTGTTGAAGGCAGTTGCGTGCAGTTATATGGATTAAAATGTAGAAATTTAAAGTTCTCATGCCCCATCGAATTTTCCCAGTCCTGAAAATTAATTTTATTTTGCTGACTTTTAATTCTTCCGTATTGAGTCCAAATGTTATTTCTTAGTGTTTTGCCTGCAGTAAACGCTGTTTTACTTGTGGGTTGGGATATGCATTGCAGCATGGACTGAACATATCCTCATCCTTCATCTATACATACTTTCACAGGTTCCGTTGCTGGGTAGCGATTAGGAGTAGGAATCCTGGCTGACGATTTTCCATCAACCCTTGCTGCTCTCACAGATGCAGCATGACATATCTTAGCTCTCAGTACAGAAGAGGGGACTGACCCTTTTTTAGTTAACTAGCTGACCGACATGTGCAGACCATGTTTAGAAATAAAATTTAATATTCTTTTGTGCTCCTCAAGTGTAGGATATAAATATAGGAAGAATGGAACATTTCTTTAAATGTAAGTTGTTACCAGTCAGGCTAGGTATTTGAGTTAGCCTCTGATCCAATGTGCTCACTGCTCTAATGTGGTATTTTGTTCCATTTCACAGTCAGCAAATAAGGTGTTGACTGCTCAATTGGCGGCATGTTTGCCCCTGAGTCACGAGATTCTGGGATCATGTCCTGCTCCCTGGTGTATGGATATGAAGGGGCAGCATGGTAGCACCGTGGTTAGCACAGTTGCTTCACAGCTCCAGGGTCCCAAGTTCGATTCCGGCTTGGGTCACTGTCTGTGCGGAGTCTGCACGTTGTCCCCGTGTCTGCGTGGATTTCCTCCGGGTGCTCCGGTTTCCTCCCACAGTCCAAAGATGTGCAGGATAGGTGGATTGGCCATGATAAATTGCCCTTGGTGTCCAAAAAAGGTTAGGTGGGGTTACTGGGTTAGGGGATGGGGTGGAGGTGTGGGCTTGGGTGATGTGCTCTTTCCAAGAGCCGGTGCAGACGCGATGGGCCGAATGGCCTCCTCCTGCACTGTAAATTCTATGATTCTATGAAAGATCCCCCAGGCATTATTTTAAAGAAGAGCACGGATAGTATCCCTGGTGTCCTGGTAATATTTATTCCTCAATCAGCATTACAGAAACTGATTATTTGGACGTTATCACCTATTTGGGATTTTGCTGTGTGTAAGTTGGCTGTTAAGTTTCCTACATTACAAAAAATGTTTCTTTGGCTGTGAAGTGCTTTTAGGCACCTGGTGATTGTGACAGACGCTAGCTATATCAATGCAAGTCTCACAAATGATTGGAAGATGAGATGGGAGGTGGTGGCGTAGTGATATTGTCACTGGACTAGTAACCCAGAAAAGCCAGGGACCTGGGATCGAATCCCATCCATGTCAGTTGGTGGAATTTTAATTCAATAAAAGTCTGGAATTAAAAATCTAATAATGGCCATAAAATCCGTCTGGTTCACTAATGCCCTTTACCTGGTCTGGCCCACAGGTGACACAATGTGGTTGACTCTTAACTGCCCCCTGAAATGGCCTAGCAAGCCACTCGGTTGTGTCAAACTGCTAGAAAGTCAATAAGGAATGAAACTGGACAGATCACCCGACATCGACCTCGGCACTGAAAACAACAGCAGCAAACTGCCCTGTCAACCCTGCAAAGCCTTCCTTACTAACATCCGGGATCTTGTGCCAAAATTGGGAGAGCTGTCTCACAGACCAGTCAAGCAATACTCTGACAGACTCTAAATCATATCATGGAGATGATGTCCCAGACAGCACCACCATCCCACCAGAGCCGGTGGCACAGTAGTATATAGTCAAGAGGGAGTTGTGCTGAGAGTTCTCAACATTGACTCCGGACCCCATGACATCTCATGGCATCAGGTCAAACATGGGCAAGGAAACCTCCTGATGAATCAATACTCTCCCATGTTGAACACCACTTGGAAGAAGCACTGAGGATGGCAAGGGTGCAGAATATACTCTGGGTGGATCTTTAATGTCCATCACCAAAAATGGCTCGGTAGCACCACTACTGGCAGAGTCCTAAAGGCCATAGTTGCTGTGGCAGGTGGTGAGGGAACCAGCAAGGGGGGGAAACATGCTTGCCCTTATCCTTACCAATCTGCCTGCCACAGATGCATCTGTCCATGATAGTATCGATAGGAGTGAGCACTGAACAAAGTTCCATTTTCACGTTGAGGATGACCTCCAGCATGTTGTGCGGCACTACCCCAGTGCTAAGTGGGATGGATTTTCAACAGATTTAACAACTCCAGACTGGGCAATCATGAGGTGCTGTGGGCCATCAGCAAAATTGTACTCTATCACAATCTGTAATTGCATGGCCCAGCATACCTCCCACCCTATCATTACCACCAAGCTAGGCGATCAACCCTGGTTCAATGAAGAGTGCAGGAGAGCATGGCAGGAGCAGCACCAGGCATACCAAAAAATGAGGTGTCGACCTGGTGAAACTACAGCACAGGGCACTTCCATAAACAGCATAAGCCGCAAGCGATGTACAGAGCTGCGCAATTCAGCAATCAACGGATCAGATCCTGCAGTCCAGTCATAAATGGTGGTGGACAATTTAACAACTTGCTGGAGAGGAGGCTCCACAAATATTCCCATCCTAAATTATGGAGGAGCCGACCTATCAATGCAAAAGGTCAGGCTGAAGCATTCGCAATAATCTTCAGCCAAAAATGCCGAGTGGATGATCCACCTCTGCCTCCTTCTGAGGTAATTAGCATCATGGATTCCAGTCTTAAGCCAATTCAATTCACTCCCCTCCCCAATTTTTCGAAGAGGTGACCAGGCGAGTAAATGAGGGAAATTAATTTGATGTAGTTTACTTGGACTTCAGCAAGACTTCAGATAAGGTCCCACATATTAGGTTCTTAAATGTGGTGATGACGACCCTGAAGGGTAACGAAACAGCATTTGACCGAGTTTGGCGGAGTTTAAGGAGACCTAGCAAAATTGATGTCACTGCGAATCGGGGAAAACTCTTAAGCTGGTTGGAGTCATACAAAGGAAGATCATTTGTGGTCATCGGAGGTCAATCATCTCAATTCCAAGACATCACTGCAGGAGTTTCTCATTGTAACGTCCTAGGCCCAACCATCTTCAGCTTCTTCATCAATAACCTTCCTTTCATCATAAGGTCAGAAATGGTAATGTTCACTGGTGATTGCACAGCACCATTCGCGACTCCTCAGATACTGCAGAAATCCATGTCCAGATACAGGAAGACCTGGACAACACCAGGCTTGGATTTACAAGTGGCAAATATCAAATGTGCCATGCAAGTGCCAGTCAATGACCATCTCCCACAAGAGAGAATCTAACCATTACCCTATGGCATTACCATTGCTGAATCCCTCACTATCAACATCGAGGTGTTACCATTGACCAGCAACTGAACTGGACTAGCCATATAAATACAGTGGCTACAAGAGCAGGTCAGAGGCTGGGAATCCTGTGGTGGGTAACTTGTCTCACAACTCCCCAAAGCCTGTCCAACATCTACAAGGCACAAGTCAGGAGTGTGATGGGATACTCTCTACTTGCCTGGTAGAGTGCAGCTACAACAACACTCCAGAAACTCAATACCATCCAGGGCAAAGCAGCCCACTTGATTGGCATCCCTTCCACAAACATTCACTCCCTTAACTGTGGCAGCAGTGTGTACCATCTACAAGATGCACTGCAGGAACTAACAATAGTTCTCACCGAGAAGGACAAGGGCAGCAGACACATGGGAACACCACCACCTAGAACATGCAGTGCAGAAGGAGGCCATTCGGCCTATCGAGTCTGCACCGACCCACTTAAGCCCTCACTTCCACCCTATCCCCGTAACCCAATAACCCCTCCTAACCTTTTTGGTCATGAAGGGCAATTTTTCATGGCCAATCTACCTAACCTGCACATCTTTGGACTGTGGGAGGAAACCGGAGCACCCGGAGGAAACCCACGCAGACACGGGGAGAAAGTGCAGACTCCGCACAGACAGTGACCCAGCGGGGAATTGAACCTGGGATCCTGGAGCTGTGAAGTCACAGTGCCATCCACTTGTGCTACCGTGCTGCCCCTCCAAGCCATATACCATCCTTCCTATTTTAGAAATCACCATTCCTTCGTGTCGTTGGGTCAAAATCCTGGAATCCCCACCCAAACAGCACTGTGGGTTTACCTACACCACAGGGACTACAATGGTTCAAGAAGGCATCTCACCACCACCAAACCGGGATTGAACCTGGGACCTCGGTGCCGTGAGGCAGCAATGCTAACCACTGTGCCACCTTGCTGCCCATGTCATGGCATCTTTAATGTCCATCAGAACAAACAGACTACATTTTATCTGAAGCTTCTGTCCTTCATTAATGCAGTAATCCAGAGTGCTGCACTGCAATGAAATTGGAATAAACATTAGCAGCTAATAACTGTTCAGGATGTGAAAAGTAATTGCTTGTTAGAGAAGAAACTAGTTCTGTGTTAAAATTATGTATCACTTGTGATACCAAGACCCACAAAGAAATGTCTGAGTGACTGATCTCGGCCAATAAAGATACTCCAACCATGTAAGAGAAAAATTAGCCAATGATTCCTGCAAGGTGCTTGTGTGTGGATGTTGGGTAAGAGGGGTTTCTGCTCGACTCAGTGGTGCCCTGTGATTGAGTGCTTTGCTACCTGAGTGAAGAATGGCCCACTGAGACAAGGTGCAGCAGCAATGGAACTGTACAGCTGCACGAGTCAGTACAGAGAAGGAAATGAAAGAAATAGCACAACTGATATATATTGATTGCAGTTTAGACTTTTGAGATATGTTCTGTTTAACGTCATAATAGCTTGTTCTTCAATCTCCTAATGTAATCTCATCTGAGCACGGTAGCAGAGTGATTAGCACAGTTGCTTCACGGGTCCCAAGTTCGATTCCCGTCTTGGGTCACTGTCTGTGTGGAGTCTGCACGTTTTCCCTGTGTGTGCGTGGGTTTTCTCCGGGTGCTCTGGTTTCCTCCCACAGTCCAAAGATGTGCAGGTTAGGTGGATTGGCCGTGATAAATTGCCCTTCGTGTCCAAAAAGGTTGAGTGGGGCTACTGCGTTGCGGGGATTGGGTGGAGGTGTGGACCTTGGGTAGGGTGCTCTTTCCAAGAGCCGGTGCAGACTCAATGGGCCGTATGGCCTCCTTCTGCACTGTAAATTCTATGAACTATGAACATTTTAACCTGCAATTGTAAGATGCTTTCTTCAACATTATATATGTACTTTCCACATTTTTCTAGCGCCAATTCTGATGAATTTAAGTTGTGCTGTTTCTAATGTGTCAGAGACTGAATGCACAGTGATTTTTCTAACACAGTTTTTCACAAACCTTTGTTTTTGCATTTTGAATTGCTGTTGAATTTTAGAAATTAGTTCATGGCATGTGGGTGTCGCTCGTTAGGCCAGCATTTATTGCCCTTCCTTAATTTCCCTTGAGAAGATGATGGTGAGCCGCCACCTTAAACTGCTGCAGTCCATGTGGTGTAAGCGCACCCGCAGAACTGGTTAGGGAGGGAGTTCCAGGATTTTGACCCAGTGATGGTGAAGGTACAGCGATATATTTCCAAGTCAGGATGGTGAGCGGTTTGGAGGGGAACTTGCAGATGGTGGTGTGCCCCTGTATCTGCTACCTCTGTCCTTCAACATGGTAGAGGTCAGGGTTTGGAAGGTGCTGTTGGAGGAGCCTTGGTGAGTTGCCTGTAAGTGCATTTTTTAGATGATGTACACTACTGCAACTGTGCGTTGTCAATGGAGGTGTGAATGTCCAAGATGGTGGGTGGGGTGCCAATCAAGCAGGCTGTTTTGTCCTGGCTGCTTGAGTGTTGTTATTTGATTTGACGTGATTTTTGATTTGATTTATTGTCTCACGCACCGAAGTACAGTGAAAAGTATTTTTCTGCGGCCGAGGAACAGTACGTACATAGTAGACACAAGAATAATCAACAGGGAATATTGACAAATGGTACATCGACAAAACAGTGATTGGTTACAGTGTGGAACAAGGGGCCAAACAAAGCAAATACATGAGCAAGAGCAGCATAGAGCGTCGTGAATAGTGTTCTTACAGGGAACAGATCAGTCTGAGGGGGAGTCGTTGAGGAGAATTGTAGCTGTGAGGAAGAAGCTGTTCCTATGTCTGGATGTGCGAGACTTCAGACTTCTGTACCTTCTGCCTGATGGAAGGGTCTGGAAGAAGGCAATGCCTGGGTGGGAGGGGTCACTGATAATGCTGTCTGCCTTCCTGAGGCAGCGAGAGGTGTATACAGAATAAATGTGGGGGTGGCAAGTTTGTGCGATGCGTTGGGCTGAGTTCACCATAGTCTGCAGTTTCTTGCGATCTTGGACCGAGCAATTGCCATACCAGGCTGTGATGCAGCCAGATAGGATGCTCTCTATCGCACATCTGTAGAAGTTTGTGAGAGTCGATGCAGACACGCCAAATTTCTTTAGCTGCACTTATCCTGGCAATTGCCGAGTATTCCATCACAATCCTGAGCTGTGTCTTGTAGATGGTGGGCAAGCTTTGGGGAGTCAGGAGGTCAGTAACCTGCCTCAGAATTCTGAGCCTCTGACCTCTTGTAGGCACAGTATTTATATGGCTAGCCAGGTTCAGTTTCTGGTTGATAGCAACCCCTCGATATTAGTGGGGAATTCAGTGATGCTAATGTCATTGAATGTCATGGGGTGATGGTTAGATCCCCTCTTGTTGGAGATGGTCATTGTCTGCCATTTGTGTTGCAGCACGGCAGGTGGTTATGCCAGGCTGCCCAAATCTGAAGGAGAAACTTAAATCAGCTGCCCCAATGATTTTGCAATTTGTGTTATGAGTTTTTTGAAGTCAAGATAAGTAACACTCAGACCAATTATGATTTTTATATATTAAAGTTAAACATTTATTAAACCAAAAATAACCTTCACACAGTTAACAGTACTTTTCAAACATTTCCCAAAAGATTTTTTGGCTTCAATAAACTTGGAGCAAAACCCCCTTTTGATGGCAGCAGTCCTCGTAGACTTTTGCTTCGTAGCAAATTCCAGTAACATTACCACATCATGTCCTGCTGCTCTTCGTGTGCTTTCTACGGGTGACAGCAAACTGGTGTTCACAGGTCTGGCTTCAACACATGCGCACTGTCTTGTTTAAGATCTCGCAGCCACACACACCACAGACGAGATCGTCAATGTTTCCTTAAATCCCTTTCATCTTATACCCTATTTGTACAATCCTTTGGAATTTCCTTAAAACATTTTTTTTTTTTAAGTGCCCAATTCTTTTGTTCCAATTAAGGGGCAATTTAGTGTGACCAATCGACAAACCCTGCACATCTTTGGGCTGTGGGGGTAAAACCCAAGCAGACATGGGGAGAATGTGCAAACTCCACAGATAGCAGGACAGTGACCCAGGGCTGGGATTGAACCCGGGTCCTTGGCTGCCATGAGGCAGCAGTGCTAACCACTGCGGCACCATGCTGCCCCCTGGAAGTTCCTTTTGCCGGAATTGATCAACCCCCCCCTTAAAAAAAACTTTGGTGTACCCAATTTTTTTTCCAATTAAGGGGCAGTTTAGCGTAACCAATCTGCCTACCATGCACATCTTTGTGTTTCTGGGGGTGGGACCCACACAGACACGAGGAGAAAGTGCAAATTTCACACGATCAGTGACTTGGGACCAGGATCAAACCCGTGCATACTAAAAGTATGGGTGCACACCAGCTAGCAGACTTGTTGAGGCTAGGAATGTGCAAATCTTGTAAGCTAATTTGGGAGTCCTGCATTAAAAAAAAAAGCAACTTGCACTTGTGTGCAAGAGGCGGCGGTGTAGTGGTATTGTCACTGGACTAGTAAACCAGAAACCCAGGGACCCGGATTCGATCCCGCCACTGCAGAAATTTGAATTCAATAAAAATCTGGAATTAAAAGCCTAATGATGGCCATGAAACCATTGTCGATTGTTGTAAAAACCAATCTGGTTCACTAATGTCCTTTAGGGGAGGAAATCTGCCGTCCTTACCTGGCCTACATCTGACTCCAGTCCCACAACAATGTGATTGGCTCTTAACTGCCCCCTCAAGGGCAATTAGCGTTGGGCAATAAATGCTGGCCCAGCCTGCGACGCCCACATTCCCTGAACGAAGAAAAAAAACCAGTAAGAAGCCTTACAACACCAGGTTAAAGTCCAACAGGTTTGTTTCGAATCACTAGCTTTTTCGGAGCACTGCTCCATCCTCAGGTGAGACTTCTTACTGTGCTCACCCCAGTCCAACGCCGGCATCTCCACATCGAAGGGGAAAAAAACATAGAAAATGCTCCGGTGCTTCCATGGGACAGTCTGAAAGAAATAGAGCTAGAGGATATATTGGGAAAGATGATCAAAAAGCAATTAGTTTTAAGAGAGTATGGCAGAGCTTTGGGAGGGAGCGTAGGGAAGGTGGAGCCTATATGGCTATTGGAATGGTTTTCAAGGGGTATGTGCAAAAGACCAAAACTTTGGAATGGAGAAATGTGGCACGGTTGCAAAGGGATTTGAGTAGAAGGGTGAGGATTTTCATTGGATGGTTTTGGGGAATTGGGAGCTAATGTAGATCAGCAAGTGTGAGGTAATGAGGTGAAAATTAGAGGTAGTAGTGTTTTGGATGAGCTGAAGTTTATGGATGATGGAAGTCTGGTCAGGAGAGCACTGGCATTGTCCAGCTGGTAGATGTAGATGAGCTATACTGGGTGATGTTACAGAGATGGAAGTCCAGCTAAGGGTCAGATAGGACTTTGTGGATGCTGGTAGCTTGATTCCGCATGAGATTTTCCTGGTGCATAATGGGGCTAATTGTAGTCAGTTCAAGACTGCCAATACAGACAGACAGGGTTCGAAGGAGGTTGAAATTAGGCATTGTTAGCGTATGTGTGGATGTTGCCCTCCTGTATTTGGAAGATTCTGCCATGTCGATGAGAAAGAAGAGAGTGAAAACCACTCCAGGAATAAATCGACTAAACTGTCTATATTATCCTTTTATACAACTGTATTGAATGAAGTTTCTCTCCTAATTAAACCATGTTCCTCAATTGTCAATGTTGGTGTTTTCTTTAAACCTGCAATTTTATTCATATTGGGTTTGTACTATTTTGTTTAAAGTTCCAAACCCCTCTTCTTAATCTCCGACCAATCAATCATCCACTGGCAAGTGATCATTTTTATTTACTGCAATTTTTTGAGGAAGATTGAATATTTTGATTTAGATTTACTGTCACATGTACTGAGGTACAGTGGAAAGTATTGTTCTGCGTACAGTCCAGTAGATAATACCAGATATAAAAGACATAAGACATACGATAGATACACAATGTAAATACATAGGCATCGGGTGAAGCATACAGAGTGTAGTGCTGCACAGTAGAGAAGCTGTGTGGAGACATCAGTTCAGTCCATAAGTGGACCATTCAGGAGTCTCTTGGCAGCGGGGAAGAAGCTGTTTTTGAATCTGTTTGAGCGTGTTCCCAGACTTTTGTGTCTCCTGTCCGATGGAAGAGAGAATACCTCGGGTGGGAGGGTTCTTTGATTATGCTGCCCACTTTCTCAAGGCAGCGGGCTATATAGACAGTCAATGGATGGGGGGGGGGTTCGTGTGATGGACTGGGCTGTGTTCGCTACTCTCAGTAGTTTCTTACGGTCTTGGGCCGGGTAGAGCTGTGATGCAGCCAGATAAGTTGTATTTTTGGATAGTTAACCTTGCTGTACCAGGCAGGTAAATGAACAGTATTTTAATTATTGCAATGCAGTCGACTCACAATGCACACATCTCATGCAGTCAGCAATACTAGTAAACAGATCTGGCCCCAATGAGTGTCCCAGTCTAACTCTAGAATTCCAGCTCTCCATTGTTGGCCTTGTAAATGTGCTGATTTAATTTTGTGTTGGCACGCTTCTGTTGTGTGACGAGGACACTGACGGATGACACTGGCACAGTTTCAGTTTCTCTTTCACGCATGCATATTGTGGAAAAATTCACAGCGCCGGTATAAGGGATGGGTTCCTGTATGAAATAATGACGTATCATTTTCAGAGCTCACCTAAGTAGAGCTTGGTACCAGTCCACTGCATAATTGCAGAAGAATGTTGAATATAGATTGCTCCGCTGAGTCCCAAACTCTCAGTGCTGGGATCTAGCACCTTAACATAGCAGAGAATGTGAGAGAATTGCACAGGTGAGAGAACTGGCTTGCTCACTTGTGAATGCAGGACTTCAATCTGCACAAACAGTTTATACTTTTTATTAAAAGCTGTAGTAGTCATCAATATAATATTGTAACCACACAGGGTGCTTTAGATGTAGCGTTTTCATGGCCAAGATTACACCGTTATGCCCAGCGTACTGACGCAGTCCTTAAACATCTACTTGTTATTTTTCTCTATTCCCCCTTCTTTCCATCGCTCCTCAACATAGTAGCTGTTGTTGGGGTGTGTCTCCACAAGTACGAGCTGAAGATTGCTCCTCTTCTGCTTTGCTGTGTCCAAAAGGTTAGGTGTGGTTACTGGGTTACGAGGATAGGGTGCAGGCGTGGGCTTAAGTAGAGTGCTCCTTCCAAGGGCCGGTGCAGATTCGATGGGCCGAATGGTGCCTTGCATCATGATTTAATGCCTTGGTTACGGTCCTTTTTATCCATTCCTTAAGGTGTTGAAAAACATTGTAGCACCATGATTAAGACTGAACAAGTGCCTCCTGTTAAATGTTACTTAATTAAATCAACAGTCGTACGTGTTTCCAATAAAAATAGAGTGCGTTGTTGGCAGCAAGACAGCATTGCATGACAGGAGCTGAACTTGCAAATAAGGGCAATTAGAGATCGGCAATAAGTGATGACGTTGCAAGCAATCCCTTGAACGATTATTAAAGAGAAATCTCCTACTGCGACACTGCCCTTTTAATTATTAATAAAACATTTTTTATCTGATTGTCTATACCCTGAAGTGATTTTGATTGCAGCTGCACAACAGCCACTCTTTCATTCTGGCTGTTTTTGTCAGAACGATTACAGATTGCTCAAAGCTTTAATGCTGGATCCCACTGCAGAAAATAGTAATTGCAGGTAATGTAGTCTGGAAATTGACACAGTTTATGATGCTGCGAGTTCCTCTGTCCTTCCCAGTGCACCTTTTGTCATCTTTTGCCTCGCTGCCTAGGATGGTAAATTATGCTGGCCAACCAATGGTCTGACACGGTAGTATTTACAGAATCAGATTAATCAGCTAGTACTTTTCCTGCTTGTGTTATGGTTAAGGTTTAAGTTACAACACTCATCGACTTATCTTATGCAGCAAAGCTGCAACTTGCTGGCCTTCATTGCAAAACGATCCACCAGCTGATAGACCCTACAATGATGGGAGTGACCCTGAGAGTCGTCCACATCAACTTTGGACCCTGTAGGGCGGCAAGGTGGTGCAGTGGTTAGTAATGCTGCCTCTGCCGCTGAGGACCCGGGTTCGGTCCTGGTCCCGGGTCACTGTCCGTGTGGTGTTTGCACATTCTTCCCGTGTCTGTGGGGGTCTCACCCCCACAACCCAAAGATGTGCAGGGTAGGTGGATTGGCCACGCTAAATCGCCCCTTAATTGGAATTTTAAAAAAAAATCTTTGGACCCTGTGAAGTTTAATGACTTTGGATTTAATCAAGGTTAAGGAACCCCACCTGCTGGCTTCCTCATCATTTATGCCTCACCACCCCACAACTGATGATATGTTCTCTTCCATGTTGAAAAATCATTTGCAGAAAGTTTTTCAGGAAGCAAGGACAGGGAATGTACTCTGCAGGGGAAGATTTCAGTGTCTACCACTAGGAGTAACTTTGTAATGCAACCATTAGTCTGATCCACATGAAGGAACCTGTTGCTTTATTTCCACCCATTGTAGACCCAGGTCGCCACAGTAGTATTGGTAAAAGTGAACACTGCGCAGTCGTTGAGGACAAATTCTCTCGCATCTCCATTATGAGGGATTTCCCTGTTGTGTATTGCCGTTTAAAAAAAATTAATTTACAGGATGTGGTTGCTGGTTAGGCCGGCATTTATTGCCCATCTCTAGTTGTCCTTCAGAAAATGTGGTGAGTTGCCTTTTTTTAAATTTAGTGTACCCAATTATTTTTTTCCAATTAAGGGGCAGTTTAGCATGGCCAATGCACCTAGCCTGCACATCTTTGGGTTGTGGGGGCAAAATCCATGCGCAAACTGGGAGAATGTGCAAGCTCCACACAGACATTGACCCAGAGCTGGGATCGAACCTGGGACCTTGGCGCCGTGAGGCTGCAGGGCTAACCAAAGCGCCACTGTGCTGCCCTCATGTGAGTTGCCTTCTTGAACCGCTGCACTCCTTGAGGTGAAGGTGCACCCACTGTGCTGTTAGGGAGAGAGTTCCAGGATGTTGCTCCAGCAACATTGAAGGAACGGCAATATATTTCCAAGTCAGGGTAGTGAGTGACTTGGAACGGGACCTCCAGGTGGTGGGGTTGCCAGGTATCTGCTGGTCTTGTCCTTCTAGATGGTAGTGGTCGTGGGTTTGGAAGGTGCTGTCTTAAGGAACCTTAGTAAGTTATTGCAGTGCATCTTGGTACACATGGCTGCCACTGTTCGTCGGTGGTGGAGGGTTTGAATGTTTGTGGAAGGGGGAGCAATCAAGCGGGCTGCTTTGTCCTGGATGGTGTCGAGCTTCTTGTGTGTTGTTGGAGCTGCACTCATCCAGGCAAGTGGAGAGTATTCCTTTTCACTCCTGACTTGTGCCTTGTAGAGGTTTGACCGGTTTTTGGAGGGGTCAGGTGGTGAGTTACTCGCCTTAGGATTCCTAGCCTTTGACCTGCCCTGGTAGCCACAGTACTAATATGGCTAGTCCAGTTCAGTTTCTGATCAGTTGTAGCCTCCAGGATGTTGATTGTGGGAGATTGAGCGATGGTAATGCCATTGAATGTCAAGGGGCGGTGGTTAGATCCTCTCTTGTAGGAGATGGCCATTGCCTGGCACTTGTGTGGCGCGAATGTAACTTACCACTTCTCAGCCCAAGCCTGGATATTGTCCAGGTCTTGCTGCATTTGGACATGGACTATTTCATTATCTGAGGAGTCGCAAATGATGCTGAATATTGTGCAGTCATCTACAAATATCCCCACTTCTGACCTTATGATGGAAGGGAGGTCATTGCTGAAGCAGCTGAAGATGGTTGGGCCTAGGACACTATCCTGAGGAATTCCTGCAGTGATGTCCTGGAGCTGTGATGATTGACTTCCACTCTCATCACCACAACCATCTTCCTTTGTGCCAGGTATGACTCCAACAATGGAGAGTTTTATCCCTGATTCCCATTGACCCCAGTTTAGCTAGGGCCCCATGATGCCATACTCAGTCGAATGCTGCCTTGTTGTCGTCAAGGGCAGTCACTCTCAACTCACCTCTGGCATTCAGCTCTTTTGTCCATGTTTGAACCAATGCTGTAATGATGTCAGGAGCTGAGTGACCCTGGCAGAACCCAAACTGAGCATCCGTGAGCAGGTTATTGTCGAGTAAGTGCCACTTGATAGCGCTGTTGATGACTCATTCCATCACTTTCTGATGGAGAGTAGACTGATAGGGCGGTAATTGGCTGCTTGCATTTGTCCTGTTTCTTGTGTACAGGTCACACCTGAACAACTTTTCGCATTAGCGGGTAGATGCCAGTGTTGTTGGCTAGGGGTGCGGACAGGTTTGGAGCACAAGCCTTCAGTATTGCTGGGATATTGTCTATTACTTGCTGGTTATGCTTTTGGCACACAAGTAGTCCTGTGCTGTAGCTTCACCAGGTTAACACCTCATTTTTCGGTATGCCTGATGTTGCTCCTGGCATGCTCTCCTGCACTCTTCATTGAGCCTGCGTTGAGCCCCTCACTTGGTGTTAATGGTAGATGGGGGATATGCCGGGCCATTAGGTTGCAGATTGTGATTGATTACAATTCTGCTGCTGATGGCCCACAACACTTCATGGATGCCCAGTCTTGATTGCTAGATGTGTTCGAAGTCTATCCCATTTAGCGCGGGGTAGGGCCACACAACACGATGGAGGGTATCCTCAATATGAAGAGGGGACTTTGTCTCCACAAGGACTGTGCGGTGGTCATTTCTACCGATACTTGCCACCCTCAGTGCTTCCTCCAAGTGTTCAACATGGGAGAAGTACTGATTTATCAGCTGATGGTGGCCGGTACGTGGTAAGCAGCAGGCGGTTTCCTTGCCCATGTTTAACCTGAAGCCATGAGACTTCATGTGGTCCAGAGTTGATGTTGAGGACTCCCAGGGCAACACACTCCGGGCTGTAATAATAATAATCTTTATTGTCACAATTAGGCTTACATTAACACTGCAATGAAGTTACTGTGAAAAGCCCCTTGTCGCCACATTCCGGCGCCTGTTCGGGTACACTGAGACAAATTCAGAATGGCCAAATTACCTAACAGCACAGCACGTCTTTCGGGACTTGTGGGAGGAAACCGGAGCACCCGGAGGAAACCCACGCAGACACTGGGAGAACGTGCAGACTCCACGCAGACAGTGTACCAAGCTGGGACCTGGGACCCTGGAGCTGTGAAGCAGCAGTGCTAACCATTGTGCTACCGTGCTGCCAATTTATACCACTGTGCCACACCTCTGCGTCTGTCCTGCCGATAAGACAGGACATACCCAGGAATGGTGATAGTGATGTCTGGGACATTGCCTGTAAGGTTTGATTCTGTGAGTATGTCAGGCTGTTGCTTAACTAGTCTGTGAGACAGCTCTCCCAACTTTAGCACAAGGTCGACAGGGTTGGGGTTGCCGTTGTCGTTCCCGAGTGGTCCGTCCGGTTTCATTACTTTTTTAAAAAATTTAGAGTACCCGCTTATTTTTTCCCCCCAATTAAGTGGCAATTTAGCGTGGCCAATCCACCTAACCTGCACATCTTTTGGTTGTGGGGGTGAAACCCACGCAGACACGGGGAGAATGTGTAAACCCGGTTTCATTCCTTTTTTGTGTTTCGTAGCTGTTGAATACAACGGAGTGGCTTGCAGATTTCCTTCTCTGACGGACATTAGTGAACCAGATGTCTTTTTTTACGACAATCGTTTCATGGTCATCATTCGACTTTTAATCCCAGATATTTTATTGAGCTTAAATTCCATCGCCTGCCTTGATGGTTTCGAACCCAGTTCCCCAGATCATTATCCTGCGTCTCTGGATTACTCGTCCTGTGACAATGCCACTATGCCACCACTTCCCCGTTGTTACTCTTCCCGCACCTAGTGGCGCACAAGGCAGACTTTCATCTGATTCCATAGCGAATTGTACCTGGAACAGGTCCCTTAATCTGTCACCAGAGGTTTTAGCTTGAGGGTCGCCGCCTCGCATCAAGCATGGCTGACTTAAGAGTCTCCCCCACTCTTACCACCTGATATTGGCATGTGCTGGAAGGGTTTTGCAGGTGGGCCACGCTATGAACGCACCTTCCTTGGGAGTTAAGTCCTGGGGTGAGACTCAAACCTGGGGCTTCTGGCTCAGAGGCAGGATGCTACCCACTGAACCCCAAGATCTCCATTGTGGGGCATACTTATTTTAAACTACCCTGGCTATGTTTCAGAATCTTAGCATCTTGTTGTTCAAATGTCCATACTCCATGATTCATCATCAGCATGCACTATCTAAAATCAAATATCAGTATGAAAATGTGTAAAATATCGAAAACTTGAATGGAGCCTTAATTTGGGGACCCTGGAACTTTTGAAAGCACTGATAACTTTTGCATTGCCGAAATTGGGAAAATGCCTTGAAATAGATAAGAATATTTTTAAGCTGCTTGTTCATCCTTTGAGGCGAAGGTGACCATGTTCTTTATTTGGAATGTTTTGTACGGCTTCAGTGGGTACACGTGTGACTGCGAAGTCTGATCTGCACTCTGAAGTTTCTGCACTTCAAAAAAAAGTTACCAAAGTTATAAAATGCAGCAGGTTTGTATTGCAAGTCCCACATCATACATTTCATGCAGATGAGATATTAAAACTGTTTAAGTAGATTATCTATTTAAGTCGATAGAAAAATAATTGTGCAGATGAAAAATCAATATCCTGGCCAACGTCCGTTCCTCAACCAACAACCGACAACATATTCAGGTTATTTGATATTTTGGGGAACTTGCTTTGGGCAAATTGGCTGCAGTGTTTCCCCAGAAAATAATGACGACACTTCAGATGTACTCCATTGGTTTTGCTGTGCTTCGATATATTGGCAGGGATAGTCTAGCCAAAGTGCTAAGATTTCAGTAAGTCTTTTATCAGTGGTTACAGGTCAAGGTTGCACAAATCCTGCAACCGGCTATGGTTTCCTTTGTGTAAGCTTTCTTCTGCTTGTTGAATATACTGATGGGGAAACTCCCACGCCTATCTAACTGCGGAGCCCAACATAAGATGCTTTGAACACAGATTGTCAGGTTCACGAAATGGGGGATGATGGATACGTTCACAGGCCCAGTAAGGGTCTATAGGGAAGCGTGGCTAATTTTCACTTCTATTTTGTAGGCAGCTGACATCTCGCAGCAGCAACACCAGCAGCACGTACAGAATAACCTTCTGCCAATATTGCATTCAGCAACTGAGCCACGTGAGCAAGCACCCGTGACGACGCTGCCCCAGGTTCAGAAACCTCTGGATCCCGAAGAAACGGCCAAGTCCATAATAGAGAAGAAGGAGAAGACCAGGACACCCGTGATTTGCACTTACTGCAGCAAGGCGTTCAGAGACAGCTATCACCTCCGTCGACACGAGTCATGCCACACAGGAATCAAGTTGGTTTCACGGCCGAGGAAAGTACCGACTATGGTTTCGCTGATGTCATCAACGCCGAGCATTGGTGGCACAACAACATTGGTGTCAAGTGTTGCAGGGATGCTGACTCCAACCGTCGCTTCCACTTCCACCGTCACCAGCAGCACCCCAGCCGTCACGGTCAGCAAGACCGCTAACAGGCGAGTGAAGAAGAATCATGGTTGCGAACTGTGCGGAAAAGCATTCCGTGACGTTTACCACCTCAACCGACACAAACTTTCTCACTCAGATGAAAAGCCGTTCGAGTGTCCAGTTTGCCAGCAACGCTTCAAAAGGAAGGACCGCATGAGTTATCACGTGCGCTCACATGAAGGGGGCATCAACAAACCATACATCTGCAGCCTTTGTGGGAAAGGATTTTCCAGGTAAGTTTAAAAACGGGTTGGGGAGCTATGGGTAACTCTGAAAGAGGGGAAAGGTAGGTGGGTGTCATTTACATGTAGGATGAGGAAAAGTATGAGCATATAATTCATCGGTCCATAACTTCCTGGCTCCCCAGTGTCAGATTTGGGGTGTTCCCCAATGATGCTTTGATTTGATTTATTATTGTCACATAAATTTAGATTGTTTGGAGAGGATTTAGATTGTTTGGAGACTTGGGCGGAGAGATGGCAGATGGAGTTTAATCCGGACAAATGTGAGGTAATGCATTTTGGAAGGTCTAATGCAGGTAGGGAATATACAGTGAATGGTAGAACCCTCAAGAATATTGAAAGTCAAAGAGATCTAGGAGTACAGGTCCACAGGTCACTGAAAGGGGCAACACAGGTGGAGAAGGTAGTCAAGAAGGCATACGGCATGCTTGCCTTCATTGGCCAGGGCATTGAGTATAAGAATTGGCAAGTCATGTTGCAGCTGTATAGAACCTTAGTTAGGCCACACTTGGAGTATAGTGTTCAATTCTGGTCGCCACACTACCAGAAGGATGTGGAGGCTTTAGAGAGGGTGCAGAAGAGATTTACCAGAATGTTGCCTGGTCTGGAGGGCATTAGCTATGAGGAGCGGTTGAATAAACTCGGTTTGTTCTCACTGGAACGAAGGAGGTTGAGGGGCGACCTGATAGAGGCCTACAAAATTATGAGGGGCATAGACAGAGTGGATAGTCAGAGGCTTTTCCCCGGGGTAGAGGGGTCAATTACTAGGGGGCATAGGTTCAAGGTGAGAGGGGCAAGGTTTAGAGTAGATGTACGAGGCAAGTTTTTTTACACAGAGGGTAGTGGGTAGTGCCTGGAACTCGCTACCGGACGAGGTGGTGGAAGCAGGGACGATAGTGACATTTAAGGGGCATCTTGACAAATACATGAATAGGATGGGAATAGAGGGATACGGACCCAGGAAGTGTCGAAGATTGTAGTTTAGTCGGGCAGCATGGTCGGCACGGGCTTGGAGGGCCGAAGGGCCTGTTCTTGTGCTGTACATTTCTTTGTTCTTGTTCTTTGTTCTTTGTTAAATTAATATACAGTGAAAAGTATTGTTTCTTGCATGCTGTACAAACAATGCATACCGTACATAGTGAAGGAAGGAGAGACTGCAGAATATAATGTTAGTTATAGCAAGGTGTAGAGAAAAGATCAACTTAATACGAGGTTGGTCCATTCAAAAGTCTGATAACAGTAGGGAAGAAGCTGCTCTTGAGTCGGTTGGTACGTGACCTCAAACTTTGGTATCTTTTTCCTGACTGAAGAAGGTGGAAGAGAGTATGTCCGGGGTGCGTGGGGTCCTGAATTATGCTGGCTGCCTTTCTGAGGCAGCGAGAATTATAGATAGAGTCAATGGATGGGAGGCTGGTTTGCGTGTTGGACTGGGCTACATTCACAACCTTTTGTAGTTTCCTACGGTCTTGGGCAGAGCAGGCTCCATACCAAGCTGTGATACAACCAGAAAGAATGCTTTCTATGGTGCATCTGTAGAGGTTGGTGAGGGTCGTAGCTGACATGCCAAATTTCCTTAGTCTTCTGAGAAAGCAGAGTCGTTGGTGGGCTTTCTTAACTATCGTGTCAGCATGGGGGGACCAGGACAGGTTGTTGGTGATCTGTACACTTAAAAACTTGAAGCTCTCGACCCTTTCTACTTCGTTCCCATTGATGTAGACAGGGGCATGTTCTCCACTACGCTTCCTGAAGTCGATGACAATCTCCTTCGTTTTGTTGCCATTGAGGGAGAGATTATTGTCGTCGCACCAGTTCACCAGATTCTCTATCTCATTCCTATACTCTGTCTCATCATTGTTTGAAATCTGACCCACTACGGTGGTGTCATCAGCAAATTTGAAAATTGAGTTGGAGGGGAATTTGGCCACACAGTCATAGGTGTACAAGGAGTATAGTAGGGGGCTGAGGATACAGCCTTGTGGGGCACCGGTGTTGAGGATGATCGTGGAGGTGGGGTTGTTGCCTATCTTTACTGATTGTGGCCTGTGGATTATGGGCTGGAAATCCCTCTGGGAAGTACCCATGTAAGGGGGCGGCATGATGGTTAACACTGCTGCCTCACAATGCCAGGGTCATGGGTTCAATTCCAGCCTTGGGTGACTGCCTCTGTGAGGTTTGGACTTCCTCCGCGTGTCTGCGTGGGTTCCCTCCGGGTGCTCCGGTTTCCTCCCACAGTCCAAAGATGTGCAGGTTAGGTGGATCGGCCATGCTAGGTTGCCCCTTACTGTCCAAGGATGTGCAGGTTATGTTTATGGGGATAATGTGGGGGAGTGGCCCTGGGTAGGGTGCTCTTTCAGAGGGTCGGTGCAGACTCGATGGGCCCAATGGCCTCCTCTGCACTGTAGAAATTCTATGATACCCGCCAATTGTGAAGAAATGGTAACTTCCCCTAGACAATTGCGCTGGGCTGGGATCCATCGACAGCGTTTTGAATAGCTAACTTCGGATGGTTCTGCCAGTTTTGCCCTCAATAGTTACTCTGAAACAGTTCGAAGGGGGAGAAAAGCATTCAGAGTAACTATTTCAAAGACCCAGAACGAGCTCCGCACGGGATACCGTCCCCATCCCCAACCCGACTGGGCTCAACCAACCAGCAGTCTCCACGTCCCCTCCACCATGTCCGGATCTGGCCCAGCTCCACCCTGCTTATTTCTGAACTCGCCCGTCCCATTCACTACTTCTCCCTTTCAATGGTCATTTTGAATTTGTTTGCTTTGCAGCAACAGGATAGTTTGATTTAAGTGGAGGTTAGTCCCTGCAGAGTGGCACTCTGCCACTGATTGCCATTCCCCATTCCGAGGAAGTTTTGAGTTTGAGGGAGTTTAAATTTAGAGTACCTAATTATTGTTGTTCAATTGAGGGGCAATTTAGCATGGCCAGTCCACCTACCCTGTGCATTTTTTGGATTGTGGAGACCCACACATAACGGGGAGAATGTGCAAACTCCACACTGACAGTGACCCGGGGCCGGGATCGAACCCGGGGCCTCGGTGCTGTGAGGCAGCAGTGCTAACCACTGCACCACCGTGCCGCCCTTGGGTTTGAGGGAGTTGTTCTGTATGTTGTTGTGTTAACAAAATAAATCTGAGGAAATTGCCCGCTTGGATGCTTACATTCTGAAAATTTGGTTCAGTAGCTTTTTACTGTTCGTGTTTATTAGAATGAAATTGGAATTGCAAGTAGAATGTGGAAAATATTTTGACTATAAGCTTTGGAAGTTTGGTATTGTAATTGACTGGCAACAACGTAATAGAATATGTTGCTTTGTCTAAACCTTTTGCTGACTTTCAAACCTATGAGAATAAACAAATATTAAGGATAAAATCCTGATTGCTTGTCTTCATGATGAGTTTGTCCAACTAATGCAAAAGTAAATAACTTGTATCAAAAAGCAACATTTGCTTTCATTGTGGCACTTTGAAGGCAACAACCATGCCTGTGCGTCCTCTGTGAACACAGTCAAATTCCAGTCCTGTGATGATATACATAATGTAAGTTTGTATGTAATGTTATGCACCATCTCCGATCACTAGGTGGCATTTAAACCCATCACATCACCATGTGATCTGGGAGTTGGTCATGCTGGGAGATAGATGTATTTGCACTAGCTCCACAATAGTTGTTTCGTGTTGGTTGTTTATCATCATACCACTCATTTGCTTTACAATAAATTAGTTTAAAATACATGTTCTGTAGTTCATCATTCACTTCAGCCAGCCTACAGAACATGACAAGTCCTACTACCATCACCTAATTCCCCTGCTTTATTCCATTCAAAACTACACTTGTCTCTTGATTGTAGAGGATTTTTGCCCGGGGCTTGTCCTGTATGTTTTTTATCGTACACATGTCCCAATCAATTTGAGAATGACAGTTGATTGCTGGCACTGTTCTTTTCTCTGGAAAAAGGTTTGTGCCTCCAGCTGCAAAATAAATGCATAGTTCAGGGTAATGTGCCCTCATATTTTTCATTGTGGGGGCGGCATGTGGTGCAGTGGTTAGCACTGGGACTATGGCGCTGAGGACCCGGGTTTGAATCCCGGCCCTGGGTCACTGTCCCTGTGGAGTTTGCACATTCTCCCCGTGTCTACGTGGGTTTCACCCCCACAACCCAAAGATGTGCAGGTTAGGTGGATTGGCCACGCTACATTGCCCCTTAATTGGAAAAAAAATAATAATTGGGTACTCTAAATTTAAAAAAAATATATATTTTTCATTGTGTGCGGTCTGTTCAGGGCGGCTATGCAGCCAATCACCCAAGCAGCTCAGAGAGAGCTGGCTAAGCTACGGCTGCAGGGTCGCATGGAGCCTTTGAGCCCTGGCCATCCAACCCTCAGTCCAGGCAGTTCAGATCTGGTTGCGTCTATCTTTCTTACATTTACGGTTTGAATTTTTGGAATCTGCCACTTTGAAAAGAGACGCTTTAAACGAGTAACTTGTAATAAACCTTTGTTAGTATCAGTAAGTTGATGGAGGTATAAATTAAAAGTAAAATAAATGTAAACTATATATGGTTGCCAAGGCTCCATGGAGAGTGGCCCACAAGTGTACACGAATGGCCAACTTTGACTCAGAAATTTATACTGACCTTTTTCTGAATTTATGGACATCAATCAGAAGCTGAATGTTGGCAGCCCCAGCCCCAATCTGCTGTCCTGGCAGAAATCAACTCACAGCACAGGATGGTAATTTGAGGCTTTCTGACTTGTGCCTAGTAGTCCCCTGCATGTTTCATATGCTCATGGAGCTGTTGTTAATTATAAAATGAAAACATGATTTATTTTCCATCTAACCTGTGGCCCTTCTTTTCTCTCCAGGCCTGACCATCTGAGCTGTCATGTCAAGCATGTTCATTCCACAGAGAGACCCTTCAAATGTCAAGTAACTTTCTATTTTTTCTGTCTTAAAAAGTCAGTTTAAGGGATATTGTCCACCTGGATAAATGTTCAAAGATTGTTATTTCAAAAGTTCTAAAGCTGGTCTACTTTCAGTAAAACTACCACTTTTGATTCTTTTTCCTGCTTGCATTTGCGATCATCATTTGGAAGAGGGCAGAGTGCTCCATTGCCGTGTTCTCCCAGGGCAGCAGCTCCTGTGAACCTGCCAGCGAATCTGAGGTGTGCGGGAAAGGTTTGCTGCTTCCGCTCGTCCCGGTTTCCCCACCCACTCCTCCGGAGACTGGAGAATTACTTTCAGTCCAAAACAAGTTGAGATGTGAATTGCAAGTCCAATAGTCTGGTGTCCACCTGTTGCTCACTGGAAACCACAGTTACCCACTTTGCCTTTTTCGCCTCTGATGAATGCACTTCCAGTTTCGAGGGGGATTAAAAAATAAACAAAGCTGCATGTATTTAAGTTGGGTTTGTGAGCTTGTTACTCCACATTGCTCTGATGTTGCTAGTTTGTTTGAGGGGAGTTGGGGGTGACCATGGAAAGGTTCTACCAACTGAGATTAAACAAATGTGTGACTTGAATTGCTGCAAAGGTGCACAGGTACCTTTGAAACAATCTTCTGAGCTTTTAAAGGGGGAACACACAGAACAACTGGTATTTTCTTTTGAATTGGTAGGCACAAGATATTTTGAGAATTACTGTTTCCCCTGATTCTGAAGCCCTAAAGATTTTTGTGAAGTGAGGGTGAATTAGAGAAAGGATATAAGATGGATGATCGTGTGCATTTGACCAGATATGGCAGAAAGAAGAAGGGTAAGCATGTATGTTATGAAGGAGAAGCCAAAGAATAGCGTGAAGAACAATACTAGCCAGTAAGGTCAGAATATTAGGTTAGATGGGGTTACAGGGAAGAGGGTGGGCGAGTGGGATTAGGTCGGGTGCTCTTTCAGAGGGTCGGTGCAGAATATACTGTGTTATTAGAATATACTTGCAGTCCGGTTTTATTTATTTTCCCCATTTTGACCTTTTTGTTTCAGGTTTCCCTGCTGTTCAGGGAGCTACTCAGCTGGCATCAGTTGTTGGAATGTCAGTGCATGAGCTGAAAGTGCATAACTTCTGTTTTGGATGGTTTTGTCCTTCGCTAGCATTGATGTTTCCTTACTCACCATTGGAGATGGAAACACTAGGGCATATGACCTTAAAACTAGAACGAGTGATGTCAGAAAGTGCTTCTTCACACATGAGTCATGGAAATGTGCTGAGGCTCGCTAGGTTCATTGAAAGTGTCTAACTGAGATTTAGACTTTTGCCTGGTAAGAGTAAAGCCTAGAATAGAACAATACAACAAGTTGGCCCGTCAAATCTGTGCTGACGTTTTTGAAAAATGATCCAATTAGTCCCACTCTTTTCTCCAAAACTGCAATTTTTAAATTTTTCGTCAAGCATTTAACCAGGCCTGTTTTGAAGGCTGCTGTAATTTCTGTATTTTCAATCCTATGAGGCAGTGAATTCCAATTTTCTGCCATGTTACCTCTGATTCTTTGGACAATCATCTTAAAGCTGTGCCCTCTGATTGTTGACCCTCCGTGTTTTGCAGCAGGTTCTTTATTTGCTCTTATTTATACCTTCATGATTTTAAACATGATTAAATCGAACCTTGGCATTCTCTGTTCTAAAAGAGAAGACCCTCAGCTTCTCCAGCCTATCCGCGTAACCAGTAATTCCTGGAACAATTCCTGAAAATCTTTTCTGTATCCTTTCCAAAGCTTTCCTAAAGTATAGTGCCCAGAATTGGAAACCGTATTCTAACTGGGGCCACTGTGGTGTGTTATAAAGGCTTTTAATTTCTTCACAGCTTTTTAAAAAAACTTTGTACGTCTGTTTTGTTAACTTCTTTGTCACCTTCAAAGATTTGTGCCTAAGCACCCCCAGGTCTCTCTGATCTTGCAGCTCTTTTAAAGATCGGGTTAGCTTGTATTCTCTCTCTTTGGTCTTCCGACCAAAATTCATTATCACATACTTTTTTCTGTGTTAAATTTTTTGTGTCATGTCTTTGCATAAGGTCATATCCAGTTGTGTTAGATCTACTCTGGAAAGGGCGGCACGGTAGCGCAGTAGTTAGCACTGTTGCCTCGCGCCACCGAGGACACAGGTTCAATCCCGGGTCACTGTCCGTGTGGAGTTTGCACATGTCTGCGTGGGTTTCACCTCCACAACCCAAAGCTGTGTAGGTTAGATGCATTGGCCAGGCTAAATTGCCCCTTAATTTGAAAAAAATAATTGGGTACACTGAGGATTACAGAACTGAGGTGGGTAAATACTTCTGATCAGCTATGACATTGAATGGCAGAACAGGCTCAAGGGGTTGAATAATTTACCCTGGGTACTGTGTAAGTGGCACTGACTAACTGCCCTCTCTCTGACTTCAGCAAAGTGCCAAAATGTTGGAGACCCAAAACGGCAGGTTCAATTCTTAAGAGAAAATAAATAGATCATTCAATTTCTCCCAACAAACCAGTCATTTTTTTCAACTTTACCCATATGGGCGGGATTTATATTAAAAACCTTCTGCGAGATTTCTCATGGTTTGTGGCCTGCCAGCCTAGTTCTGATAAGATGCAATTAAAAAAAAAAAAAAAATTGCATGAGGCTCCATGACCTTTTCATTTCATATTATTGTGATCATTCCCCAGCTAAGTAACCAAGCAGCCTGCCTGCTCCCTGGGTTCTTCCAGTGCCACTCTAACCAGCTATCAGGACTATTAAGACCGTCTTGTGGTGACTTGTTTCATTTTCTCTGTTTATTATTACTTCATGCTCATCTGCTCAGTTTCTCCCTGACAGTGCGACTGAGATCAGGAACTTGTCTTGGGGGAATTGTGGGGATGGAACTGTGTCCTTGCCACTCTGTAGCATTATTGCTATAACTGCCTATCTATGTTGTGTCTGTAGAATACATTCTGCATATCTGTTGTACACTATATGGATCAAATATTTTTATCTGCACACGTACTGTTGCATAAAAGTGCAGAGATCTGTAGAATTGGCGCAAGTTATGGAAGGATCGTTTGCTTTATATTCTATTGGCCCGGTTGCAAGGTTTATCGATGGAATATATTGACATTTCTGGAACTAGTTTTTGCTTCCACGGTATAAAAGAATGCCTTGGAAAATAGTTTTAATGATTGAATTATTTAGCGGTGTCAGACTGTTAAATGTTCTGACCTTTCCAAATAGTCAATAGTTTGATTTGAAAAGAAAGCTGTTACATACAATAGCTTGCAAGAAAAAAACGTTAATGCTTGACTTATGTTCTTATAGACTTGTGATGCAGCTTTTGCCACCAAAGACCGCCTACGCTCACACATGATACGCCATGAGGGAAAAGTGTCCTGCCACATCTGTGGTAAACTGCTGAGTGCAGCTTACATCTCCAACCACATCAAAATGCATAATCACAACCAAAATCACAACTGCAATGTTTGTAACAAAGGTATGGTAGTCTTTGCAGATTTCCCGGCTAGCCTTAAATGCATACAGAGGCTGATTGGTCATATATAAGGCTGGAAAAATACGATGTGAAAATCTGTTACAAAAATAATTCATAGTTGATCAATTATTTTCCTGTTTGTGGAGGTGAGCAAAATATAGAATCATTGTGGAGCTTTCTTCCCGGTTAATCAGTTTGTTAAACTCCAGCTTAACCTGGGAATAGCTTTAGCTCATTTTTTTTTTTCTAAAACTGTCTCCTGTTTAGTGGAGTTTCAGTGGAGGTTTTTTTTAAAGCAAATTGGATGCCAGTAAACTCACTTTAATTGATGTGGGGGACTTGTAGTCAATCACCTTGCCAATTGAGTCTTTTAAACATGAACCTTGTAATCAGGAAGACGTGAAGTGACAAGATTGGAAAAAAACTTGGTCCTTCTATAAATGCTAGCTTCATTATTCAACAATTCCCTGTCACCCGTCAGTCAGGTGTTGGTGAAATTGGAAAGCATTTGGAAGAGGTTTGATTGACGGTGGTGCGGTGGTGGCATTTTCCTTTTTAATAAGAAGTGTATCCTCTTCCTCCTCTTCCTTCTCCACCGACTCCCTACAAAAGGAATTCCAACCTGCAGTTGTGACTGGCGGACTGCATAGGTGATTAGGACATTAAGGTTTCATGTTGGGAGCCCATTGTTGCTTCTCAATTAAACCCTGCATATGTGTTCGGTGTCAAACTATTTGGCTTCCATCTTTGAGAAGAAAACACTCTGAAAATACCTGAGGTTATCTCTGCTTGCGTTGTCTTCCTTGCCAACCCGATTATAAATTAAGCATTTTTGGTGGTTGCAGAGAATTGAAATCCAGATCAAAGTGTTCCATTCTCTATTATGAAGGATCCGTGGTGATGAGAATTGTCCCAAAAGAGTTTTTTTAAAATAAAACAAAGTCTCTTCCCCTCCCTCTGCCCCAACCTTGTTCCTTAAGGTTTTTTTGTCACCTCAACTTCTTTGAGTGTAAAAATCCCATCCACGGAATTGTTCTAGCTGTACTGCATCCTCGTAGCAGGGTAGCATATGTTTACAGTTATCACTATTCAGTGGGTCATCAGTGCCTGATAATCACTGAACCATACAAAACAAACTCCTGAGTTATATCCATGGAATCCCTATAATGCAGAAGGAGGCCATTCGGCCCATTGAGTCTACACTGACCCTCCAAAAGAACACTCTACCTAGACCCACACCCCTGCTCTATCCCTGTAACCCCGTGCATTGATCAGGGCCAATCCACCTGACCTGCCCATCTTTGGACTGTGGGAGGAAACCAAAGCACGTGGAGGCAACCCACGCAGACACTGGGAGAACGTGCAAACTCCACACTGACAGTCACCCAAGGCCGGAATTGAACCTGGGTCCTGGCAATGAGAACCAGCAGTGCTTTTTAAAAATAAATTTAGAGTGCCCAATTCATTTTTTCCAATTAAGGGGCAATTTAGCATGGCCAATCCACCTACCCTGCACATTTTTGGGTTGTGGGGGCGAAACCCAAGCAAACACGGGGAGAATGTATAAACTCCACACAGACAGTGACCCAGAGCCGGGATCAAACCTGGGACCTCGGCACCATGAGGCAGCAGGGTTAACTCACTACGCCACTGTGCTGCCCTTGTGAAGCCAGCAGTGCTGACCACTCTGCCTGCCCTGCTCGCTACTTAATTGACTAAACTCCGGTGCATTTTTGAAGGGTGCTGCAATTGGTCTTAAAGTGCCTTAAATTAGGGAAAAGTGAAAAGCGATGCATCAGGCAGCATTCCTGCTCATGGTTGCTTTTCAGTGCCCTGTACTGTAAGGCATGCAAATAAGGACATCAACTAAGTACGTATTGCAGTTTGTTAGCATGACAGTATTCACTTCTCTGCACTCAAACATGAAGAATGGGAACTTGCCTGAGAGACCAGAAGGGCTATAAATCGAGTCATATCCCCATCATGCTGACTCTGAGATCAGCTCATACTTGTTTAAAAGCTCAATCACTCATCTGGTAAATTGTAGTTATTTCCCTAGAATCAATACTAAACTAACAGGTCCATGTTTTCCTGGTTTCTTTTTGCCCTCCAGCCCCAAGTAATAGAGGGACATTCCAATCCAAGGTGACATTTCCTGACTAGAGATCTTTGGAACACATTTGCAAGTTTCCAATCTGAAACCATCAGATGCTAGAGATTTGTCAAAGAAGTTTCATTATTTCCTCTTTGTGATTTAAAAAAATCTGTATGATATCGTAATGTATCTCCAATTGATTTATTTTTAGCTTCCTTTTGACATGGTTTGTACCATCACATCCTGTTCTCAGTTACTGGGCTTGCCCCCTTTTTGTAAAACCACTACAACCTTAACAGGAATGTTGTTCTATTAGCTATTTGTAACTTGCAGTTTTTGTTTTCAAGTATCTGCCTTCTTTTCCAAAAATGACATCGACCCCTACTGGGGTATAATTCGACACGTGACAAATGATCACTTTCTTTTTGTGAGTTTAAAGTTGTGTCCTAGCAGGCTGTCTGGTTATGCTGGACACCTACTCGCGCTCAAGCCCAATTCTGTATTCACCTGGATCCTGACACCAACTACTGCCTGGAGAGGTGATGAGATAGCAATTAGGCATGGGGTCCATTTTCCCACCATCCCTTCCTCCTTTACTCGCCCAGGGCCACTGAGTCTTGTTCCAGCACACAATTGTTGCAGGAATATCATAACTCTTGAATGCTTTAACAATAAGGTTACTCACAGATGCCATTTTGAAGTATAATGATTGCACTGTTGAATTGTATGATTTTATGCAACAATTCATTGAAGGAAATATTTGGAAAATGTCGTGATCAGAAATTTATCACCATTTGTAAAAGAGTTCTAAAGGAATGTTGCATGCAATTTTGTATTTCAAATTATAATATCACAAGGTTCATTGTTGTAATCCTGAGCTGTTTTGTAATGAAAAAAAGTGCTAACAGTATGATTTTTATCTGGACAAAGCCGATCAGAATTTTGATGTCCCGAAGATTGTGGATGTAAAGATGTTTGTGCTTATTTTTTTTATCAGCTGAAATCCCTATTTTTGTGTAGGTTTCACCACAGCTGCCTACCTTCGGGTCCATGCTCGAAATCACCATGGTGTCCATTATAAGTCTCAAAGATTTGTGTGTGATCAGTGCGGCCTGCAGTGTCAGTCCCACAACCACCTGATTGGCCACAAGAAAAGTCACATGGGAGAGACCCCAGCTTCCAGTGCCCCCTCTGTGGCAGCAGTGGCTTTAAAAGGCAAGCATCTCCTTAATCTGTACCCGGAGAATGCTCCACTCCTACCAGGTCATTTTGTAGCTAAAATTTGCCCTTCTATTGGGATTCTTGTTATGGGGATATTGGGGAAGGTGGGTGGGGGGGGTGAACTTACAGGGTAGTTTGTGTGTTTCAAAATGTAATTCTGGCATATAATTCTTAATAAAGCAGGAATTTCATTGGTTTTGGTGCAATTAAATACTGATCTGAAATGTTGTTTTCTGCTGGGATCACAGAGCAAGGTTTTAGAATCAATTCGACTGATCATGTAAAATTCAGAAACCCTTTAAGCTTTGCTACTTTTCTAATTTCTGATCAAAAAATTCGGTTGCAAAATTGATTTCATTTTAAATTCCCCATCTCCTTGAGATAAACTTGCAATTCATGAAAATAACCCTCCGGTTTATATGGAGCATTAATTTCAGAAGTGATGGGGATTTAAATACTCTATCTCAGATTTCGTATTAATCCTTACAGTCTTGAATTGAGTGATATACAATCTTGCAGGCTTCTTCGGGTTATAATAATTGGTGACTGCTTCGAAGCAACACAGCTTAAAGATGATGGATAGTCAATGGGAAAATACTTCCAATGTTGCCACATTGGAGTTACAGAAATACTACTGGTTTCAGCTAATTACCAGTGGCAACCACCACCAAGATACACTGGGTACAGCCCTAATATGCACTTAGTTGATAATTATTTTAAAGTCAGCAGGTGACTCATGAGATCAGTGTCCTTTCATTCATGAGAAAGGGTAGCTCCTTAATTAACAGACGTGAGTAATGTTGTCAATCAGTTTGATTGCCCGTGTGATGCTAGGTATGTAGGCTTGTGTATTCCAAAGACTGGTGAATCGTATCAAACAGCATGTCTCCTTGGCTGTTCACAACAGGCACAGTACTGACCAAACCCAACCATCCGGTGCTTGCAAAACTCTAAACATAGTGTCCAATATTAGATATGATTCCGCAATTGGACAACATTTGCTAAACAATCCCAAGTGTGCTAAGAATTACACTGACACCCAATTTAAGATTCGGTTGGGTTTGCAGTGTGGTTCACTTACATGTGCTAGAAGTTACATATATTAATACACACGGTCCTGTCCTTTACAGACAGAAGGAACATGTGCATAGGTTGCTCCTTTTTCAATTCCGTAAAATAGGCAACAACCATTCCCTGGTTCATGATCAACTTGCCTGATTTGAATTTAAAGCTTGCCAGTCATCAGTTAACTGGTGCATCATTCCTGGCAATGCCTCTAACAACCAGTCCACTTGCCAACCAATCAGTGCTCTATTCTCATGCAGTATAAATTGTTCCCGTTACAATTTGGTATTCTTGCGAATTGTCCTGATGAATACAAGACAAAAAGCTTTGGTAGCATGTGTCTTTTTTGGCAATATTCAAATTACTTAATTAGTATTGCAAAGTACTACTATTCATTTCGTTCTAGGTTTATGCACTGGCACTGAGGGAGTGCTAAATTGTCTTTTAGAAGAAATGTCAATCCCAGGCCAAGTTTTTTACCTCTTCAAGTGTAACATAGAAGATCATATGGCAATATCCAGTTAAAGGACAAAGATCTCTGGGTGTCCTGGCTAGCCTTCCTTTTTCAGCTATCACTTAAATCTGATTGTCATCTTTCATTTATTCCCGTTTGTGGGCCTTGCTGTGTGCTAATTAGTTGTCATACTTTCCTGCACAAATATACTTTATAAAAAAAAAAATTAGAGTACCCAATTATTTTTTCCAATTAAGGAGCAACTTAGCATGGCCAATTTACCTACCCTGCACATCTTTGGGTTGTGGGGGTGAGTCCCATGTAGACATGGGGAGAATGTGCAAACTCCACACGGACAGTGACATCATCTGATGTAAAGTTATTTGGGATGTTCTGAATTCTTATTTGGCTAAGTGTTTATTTAACTGTCCCTTAAGGTTAAATTCCTGGAATGAAAGGATGCTGATTCGCATTGAGTTACTGAAGATGTGTTCATGTGTCAAGATCTTCAGTTAAGCCTGGCTCGGTTGGTAGCACTTACAACTCTGAGGTGGAAAGTCATGGAATAAAATCCCACTCTTGGGTCTTGAGCATGTCATCAAGGTTAATCCTTTGGGGGAGCTATTGCATTGTGGTGCCAGCAACTTTCAAGTGGCATGTTCTTACCAAGTCTCTTTCTTTGCCTCACTCATCCAGGCGGATGTTTTAGATCCCTTGGCAGTATTCAAAAAAAAAAGTAGAAGTCTTCTGGTGTCTCAGTCAACATTTTACCCTCAAACTGGTCAATCCTCTCATTACCTTTGGTGGAATCTTGCAGTGTGCAAAATGTTTATCTTTCTAAGAATAATGACAGCGTTTTGATTCTACATTTGGTGTATTTCTGAGAAATATAATGAGGTGTTACATAAATTCTTTCACAACATGGTTGTGGCTTGGTAGTAGTAATAATTATTTTGACCAGATGGGAGAATTTTGTTAAACTGAGATTGAGACTTTAAAGTGACACAGTTTAATTGCCAATTATAGCTGTATTCTGGTGTTTGAAACTGAAAACTACAGGCCCCACAATTGGGATCCAGACCTGAAAAATGTTAATATAAATGCTTTATCAAGGAGGGGAAGGTGTCTGCAACATTTCTGCAGTATCTGCTGTAAGAGTTTTTTTTGAGCATTGGGTAAGAACGCGAGTGGCCTTGGATGTTGCACTCCTACTGGAGAATAGTCTGCCATAACACGCGAGTTGATACACAAAGTAAGGCAACCTGAGCAGAATATTCTACTGGGAAATGACCATCAAACAACTGGTGATTTTAAAGGAAGTTCAGAAGAAAAGGAGGGTAATAAAGATTAATTGCGACCAAGTGATTTAAATTTGCTGATGGGGAGATGCTGCCTTTTTGATTTTGGTACACAAAAGTAATTGAATGCATTCGACCTACAGTTAATGGTTCCCTAATGTCCATTATGGAAGGATGCTTACCGTCTTTATCCAGTCTGGCCAGTTTGTGGACTTCAGACCCCAGAACAATGTGGGTGTCCATAATTGCCCTCTGAAACAGCTTAACAAGCCACTCAGTTGTGTTAAAACCGCTGCGACTGATGGCAACAATTCAAGCAGATTGCACACCACTACATTTGGAGCAGTCAGAGGTGGGCAATGAATGCTGACCTTCCAGCGATACTTGCATCCTGTGAGTGAGTGAATGAATTAATTAATTTTTAAAAATCAAGCATCCTTTGATCCAGAGCTTTTGATATTCTGATAAATTTTGAAGAAGGAAATTAACGTGGGTTTCGCACCAGAGCTTTATGGTTTAAAGATGCCCATTGTGCTTAAAATCTCAAGTTAGTTCAATAACTAAGCTGACAGATGGAATCTCCATAATGATTTGTAAGTCCGATTTGGTATTCTGGAAGGGTCTATTAATGTAGTAATACAGTTCCTCAACATTGCCCAATGTCTGTTACCTTGCTCAAATGGCAGCTATTCTTCTAAAAGTCTAAATTCTGAGTGTTTTGATGAGATATTCTCTGTAGGAACATCGTCACTCGTTCTCATGCAAACCTTTCACCATGAATATGTAGATAGCGATTACATTCAAAACCCCTGATCCAAACCATCCGAAGCTTTTTCCAGCTGGACCTTGTTTAATATTGTTCTGTAGAATGCTGATATTTTGTAGCAATGTGAAAGGCCATTCAGCCCATCACACATCTTGGCAGTCTGAAAAATACATCCATTTCGTCCGAATCTGCTAGCCTTTACCCAATGCCTTTTTACATTTTTAATTTTCAAATATGAATCCGCTATCATAGATTATCATAGAATTTACAGTGCAGAAGGAGGCCATTCGGCCCATCAAGTCTGCACCGGCTCTTGGAAAGAGCACCCTACCCAAGGTAAACACCTCCACCCTAACCCCATAACCCAGTAACCATCCCAATACTAAGGGCAATTTTGGCCACTAAGGGCAATTTATCATGGCCAATCCACCTAACCTGCACATCTTTGGACTGTGGGAGGAAACCGGAGCACCCGGAGGAAACCCACGCACACACAGGGAGGACGTGCAGACTCCGCACAGACAGTGACCCAAGCCGGAATCGAACCTGGGACCCTGGAGCTGTGAAGCAATTGTGCTATCCACAGTGCCACCGTGCTGCCCCACGGTGGCACTGTGTTATTGCAGGTTCTATTTTCACCACTTGCTTGCACTCAAATATCTCCCAGTTTCCTTGAATTATTTGTTGGAGCTCTTAAATTTGTACGCCCTAGTTGCTAACTCGCTATGATTGGAAATAGCTTTCCCTATTTGCTTTATCAAAACCCTTAACCTTTCTTTCTTACAAAGAGCTTCTGTTTTTCTCTTTTGTTATCATAAGTATAGCTTCTCATCCCTGGTCTCATCTTTTTTTTTCATTTAGAGTATCCAATTATTTTTGTTTCCCAATTAAGGGGCAATTTAGCATGGCCAATCCACCTAACTTACACATCTTTGGGTTGTGGGGGTGAAACCCATGCAGACATGGGGAAAATGTGCAAACTCCACACGGACAGTGACATCATCTGATGTAAAGTTATTTGGGATGTTCTGAATTCTTATTTGGCCATTCCTTAAGTATTGCAATACTGTCTGCTGTTCATTTGCACTATTATCATGTTAAAGTTCTGAATGCCAACAGTACATTTGAGCGCGAACATTGAAATGCCATTGGGTGATTGGTGCTGATTTGTGCTCAATTTTCCTTATGGTGTGTTAGCAATATCTGCTATCTCAACTAAGAAATACTGAGTTGATAGGCTTTCTACACACTGGAGGAGGCAGCTATCTTGCAATTAATGGCCACTGAGGGCAGTGGAAGAGCTGGGCTGATCACTTGCAACATGGCTATTGAAGTTTGTCTTTTATTCATTCAAGGGATGTGGGCGTCGCTGGCTAGGTCAGCATTTATTGCCCATCCCTAAAGCCCTTGAACGGAGTTTCAGAGGACATTTAAGAGTCAACCTGGAGTCACGTGTAGGCCCAGACCAAGTAAGGATGGCAGATTTCCTTCCCTTAAGGGCATTAGTGAACCAGATGGGCTTTTACAACAATCGACAATGGTTTCATCATTGGACATCTAATTCCAGATTTTCTTTTCTTAAATTGAATTTAGATTCCACCATCTGCCATGGTGGGATTCGAACTTGGTTCCCAGAGCATTACCCTCGGTCACAGGATTACCAGTCCAGTGGCAATACCATTTTGGTACTACCTCTCCTCGATGTGTTGACAAATTGTACATTTTTATTTACATTGTCTTTTAGAACTCGATATTGTGTTAGATTTGCACTCTGCTTTCACCTCTGGGGATTTGAGTTTGAATTCTAAACTTGACTGATATAATGGAAGACTTTCCCTCCCTCATGGTCATTAAGGTCCTGCATGAAATTAGTTTGGACAGTCTCATCCCACTCCCTTGAGGTTTTTTTTGTTAATTAAGGGGCAATTTAGCGTGTCCAATCCACCTAGCCTTCACATTTTTGGGTCGTTGGGGCGAAACCCACGCAAACACGGGGAGAATGTGCAAACTCCACACGGACAGTGACCCAGAGCCGGGATCGAACCTGGGACCTCGGCGCCGTGAGGCCACCGTGCTGCCTCCCCTTGTGAGTTTTAAGGCCAGTGTAGGAAACTGCTTAGAATGTGACACAGACCAGTAATTTTCTGATGTTGGGACAGAATAAAAGGAACTTTATTCTGCATATGTCCATCCTCGATCAGACTTGGGAGTGCTTAATTCAAGCAGCAAAACTTAAAGGTCACCTAATTCGTTTGATGGAACGATTAAAATAGCAGCTCTTTCAAGCAAGGCTGTGCTAGTGTCAGGTTATAGAAGAATATTAAGGAGGAAGAAAAATATGGGGGGGGTTGGCAGGGAAGAGTTTTGAACAGGCCACGGTTCTCATACAAAATGACAGGTCTTAACAGGGAAGAGCAAAAGTTACAACCAACAACTTGAAAGTTGCTGAGATCAGTCTTTAAACTTCAATTTTGCTATTTCCCCATTTTACTGAAAGCTGGATAATTTTTGCACCTGGTTAAAATGGTGATATTGGTACCGGTTTACACTGCTGTCTATTCCCTGGTATTAGTGGCTAACTCACAAGGAATGGATGCTAAAACAGTGGGTAGATATTAATAGCTGGGCACTACCTGCAGCTTTAAAAATGTAAACCCATTTGCTTAATCTGTACAGTGTAGGTGGTTCTCTTTCACTGAATTAGACTGAAAGCTGTTTGGGGGTACATTTGGCAAATCTTTGTTTTCCCCAATGCAAAGCTTCAAAAGTGTCCTGGGAGTGGCAGCGTTGTCCTGGTAGCTTTTAATATGTTGTGTGCTGATGTCTGTCTCTATGTTTCCATCAAATGTTTTTCTTTATTAATATCCATTTTGTAAAAATATTTGGTAACTTCAACGTTGCAATGAATCCTTCGTTATGAGTTAACTGCTATGTTTTGGGACTGGAACATTTTATTTAGTACACATTTCCTAACATGCTGTCCAGTAAACTTCTACGCGCCAGTTCCAAATTTCCATTTTCAGTTCAACTTGACTCGAATTACAGGCATCAGAAATCAAGCTGACGCTGCTTATTATTTTGTTAGTGTTATGACGAACTTTAATAGTTTCAACTGCCTGAGTTTGCTTTTTTAATTTAGATTTTCCTCCCATGGATTCCACTTTTCCCCTCGCATCCCCCTTCAGGGGAGGACTTCACTACAGCTGCTGTCAGTGCCACCCCACAATTGGCCAGCAGGAAACGCAACTGAAATGGGGCGAGTTGGATCCTGCCTGCTTTCCTGCCACCTCACCCCACCTGACATGGAATGCCTTGGTACTGCGTGGCGCTTCATCGAGCAGCCCAGTTGAGAACTGACAAAACTTACCAGATTGAGGCAAGTGAGTTGGAGTGACAGGCAGTCTTGGGACTCAAAAACCTGCGAGCTTTGTTTGCAAGGCTATTGGGTTGCCTGTGGTCTTTTTTTTTTTTTTTTTTTGTTGCATAGGGGAGGGAGTTAACTTGCAGAAAGATTTTGAGGGGTTGTAGCTGGCAGTGTTCCTTCTAATACTGCTTGATAATGTAGGTGTAATTCAGTGGCATGTAATAATTTGGGCGGGCGGGGTGGAGACTGGTTGTTTACCTTAACTGTGATAATATTCCCCCAGCATTTCCTTTTTTTTTTTCGGGATCCCTGTGCCCATTTCATTTATTGCTATTGGGTGAAAATGTCTGAGACGATTTTGATTAGCTAGATAATGGGTTACAAATCGGTCTAAATTTCTGATTAACTTGTCTTTGATCAGCTATTAAAGAAACACGTTCCGTGTGAGTAGTCTAGCCCCGATGGCATTGCACAGGGTGGTCAAAGCCAAGTCTTCAAGTGAATCAGAGATAGTTGACATGGGTAATTGGACGCAGCTGTAATTCAGTCATCATTTTAAAGTCATCCATTCTATCCTTTTTTTATATTTCTATTATAAATTGTTGGGCAGCATGGTGGCACAGTGGGTTAGCACTGCTGCCTCACGGTGCCGAGGTCCCAGGTTTGATCCCGGCTTTGGGTCACTCCGTGTGGAGTTTGCACATTCTCCCCGTGTTTGCATGGGTTTCACTCCCACAACATAAAGATGTGCAGGGTAGGTGGATTGGCCACGCTAAATTGCCCTTAATTGGAAAAAATAAATTGGGTACTCTGAATTTATAAAATAAATTGTTGTGCTGCATGTAATTCTAGCATAATGAGTTTACATCAGTGATTTTGTTTATAATATGGCATTTACTGTGAAAAAGGTGGATATGAAATATGTGCAGGTCTAAGATTTTTAACACAATATAAAACATTTTAAAAATATTTTAAAAAATAAATGTAAGAGTAGCCAATTATTTTTCTTTTCCAATTAAGGGGCAATTTAGCGTGGCCAATCCACCTAACCTGCACATCTTTGGGTTGTGGGGGTGAAACCCATGCAGACATGGGGAGAATGTGCAAACTCCACACGGACAGTGACCCAGGGCCGGGGTTCGAACCCGGGTCTTCAGCGCCACAGTCCCAGTGCTAACCACTGCGCCACATGCCGCCCCAACACAATATTACATTTAATATACCTATTGATTGTTCATTACTGAGATGTTGTTTCCTGTGACACAATCACACCTGCGGCTGTGTACTTCAGCCTTTATAAGACTTCTGTAAGTTCCAAACAGCTGAAGGACCACTATATGTGTCCCTGCAGTAGCACTGATATTCTGAGGAAAATTTGCTTTGTGACTTGCCATGAGCAACAACTTTGGCGCTCCACAGGTGACTGATAATAAACTCAGCTGTTTACCTGTCATTGAAATGAAATGAAATGAAAATCGCTTATTGTCACAAGTAGGCTTCAATTAAGTTACTGTGAAAAGCCCCTAGTCGCCACATTCCGGCGCCTGTTCGGGGAGGCTGTTATGGGAATTGAACCGTGCTGCTGGCCTGCCTTGGTCTGCTTTCAAAGCCAGCGATTTAGCCCTGTGCTAAACAGCCAACGGAACTCCGTTGAAGCACTGCTGCTGTCGTTCTCTCAAACTGTTGAGTATTTTGTGTCTTTGCTTGCACATTTTTTTTAAAAAAGAGACCCAGTTTGATTTCAGAATGAAGACAAATTGAAGTTACTGCTGGCAGGAGAAAGTGGAGCAGCAGGCAAGCTTTTTCCTGCACGTTTGATATCTAACATTGGGTTGCCCTCGTCATTTTGGTTCCATCCGCATGTTGCTGAGTTGAGCTATCAGTGCCCCCTTCAGCTCCCTCTCCATTGCCACTTCAATATTTTTCCAACAGGTCAAGGAAGCGGGTTCACAGGCTTTTTATCAGTGTGTTTTGATCCACTTGATTTGGTGTGTGTGAGCAGGTTGCTTAGCTTCTCTTTACCCCTAATGCGAAAGAGTTTGGCTTTTGTTTGACGCCTCCTTCCATATCCTCTCTTACCCTGCCCCTCCAGGAAAAATGCTTAGCCTGGCTCGAGACCCCTCCACAAAAGGGTCTTGTGCTGCACATACATGACCTACCACCCCACCACCTTTTGCTTTCTAAGAAAATATTGCTTTATTTCCTTCTAAAGATTCTAGTTCATGTTTTTGTCCCTTCTTGTTAAATGATAACATTCCTGGTTTCCTCTTTTTAAATACACAACATAGGATGTCGCCTTGCCATAATATTTTGGCATTAAAACATAATTTTAAAGAACAAAAACAGTTTTCATCTATGCCATTACCTATAAATGGTAAAACCGCTTTGAATAAGCTTAATATTTCATAGAGCCCTCTTGTTAACAGGCACTTTGTGCTAACGATTACTTTCTTGTACAGCTATGTGATATTGATTACCAATTATAATGTACACTGTATCTGAATGGAACTTTTTTTGTGCACACCTCTGCAGTGACCAATTCCTGAAGACATTCCGAATTGAAATTATGTTAAAATGGATGTGAGCAAAACCTTTTTTTTTAAAGATAGAAACTTTTTGTCGTTGGAAATGTGTACATAATGTCTACGTCTACTTGATATCGTGCCAGGCTTTGAATATCCACACTATTAACTAATATACCCCCACATCGTAAACATTTCGATGCTAGTCAGTCAACATAATAAAAATACCAAGAAATTGGCCTCTTACTATTACCAGAAACCAGGCTGTAGAGACAGGATCTTTTGGCAGTCTGCTTTTCTTCACTTGTTTGGGATAGAGAAAGAAAACTCCCATCTTTAAATCGAGCACACTTTAGTTTTGTGGTGTTAAAAGCTTTTTTTTTATAAAGACTTATCTGCCTTCTAATGATTTTTTTTTTCACTTTCCTCCCTCACAATCCTTTATTCTTCCAGACACGGGTGAGGTTTGCCACACTGCTGTTCCTGCCGCAAGTCCAGTGAATATATCAGTTAGGCCTGTGGAGAGTGTGCCTTTTCTGTCCCAGGTCTTGCCGACATCTCCTCCATGGTGAAAGATATTAGAAGCAAGTGCCACAGTAGCAATGGATGAATGAGGACCACCTTTCCCAGCGGATACGCTGGCGCTTAAAGCGAATTAAACCGAGGATCTCCTCATTCTACTAAGAAGATGAAGAGTTGTCGAGCGGTCTTGTCTCCAGGGAGGGGGAAAAAAAATCAGTTTGTGGTTTTTTCCAACTAAGTAAAATTATGGTCTAATGTCCAGGTTCTGGACTTATTGACGAGTTAAAAGGTAGGTTGTACATCTGTCTGCATCATTCCTGTATTTCCATCTGGGGATAGATTGGTGGTTTGTGTTGGAAAATGGACACACATACTAATGTCTCAATATGTACATAGACAAAGCTTAATGGATCCTGTTGTGTCAGACAAGAACATGAAATGAATTTTAATTAGTGGAAGGCTGAAGAATTGTGTTTCACTTATTTGGTTGTATATTGTCACCACTGCTCAATGTTGCATCAATTTGTACAATTTTAACTGATTACACTGAAAAGATTGACTGCAAGAAAAATAGACAGTTCCTATGTGGAAAGCCTGGAATGTGCAGGTATTTGAAATGTTAAATAGTACCTGCACTTTTCTTAGAATCTGCACACCCGGAAATCATCATTTACTATTATCAACGTGTTTAAAGTTGCAACCTTGTTTTAAAGAATGCTCTGAATCACATTGGTGTTACATTGCACTGGTGTATAAGTTGTTCCCCAAATCAATGAGGGCTTGAAGTGAGTATCATGTACAAGCAGGTCCTGGTTCTTACTGTACCCTTTCTTCTGTGACTATAGTCATTTGATTTTGCTGTTAAGTTGGAGTGTTATAGAAGTGTTTACCCATCTTATGCTTTTTCTTTTAGTCTTCAAATGTGGAATTTGACTATTTTCTATCTGCAAGTGTTGGGGCTCTGTTTGCCTGGCATACGAGTATTTGAAATGTGCCCCTTAAATCCAGGCAATTGAACCATAGAATTCCTACAGTGCAGAAGAAGGCCATTCGGCCCACCATCCCTCTGAAAGAGCACCCTATCCCTGTAACTCCACCTAACCTGCACATCCTTGGACTGTGGGAGGAAACCCACAGGCACTGGGAGAAAGTGTAAACTCCACACAGTCACCCATGGCTGGAATTGTACCCTGGCAGTGTGAGGAACAGTGATGGCCACTGTGCCAGCGCCCCGCCCTATGAACTACGAACGAGTTTTGGTTCAGAAAGTAACTGATTGTCATGGTTTGCTTCTCCTGAAATCATTATAATCTTTATTAGTGTCACAAGTAGGCTTACATTAACACTGCAATGAAGTTACTGTGAAAATCCCCTAGTCGCCACTCTCCGGCGCCTGTTCGGGTACACTGAGGGAGTTCAAAATGTCCAATTCACCTAACCAAGCACATCTTTCGGGACTTGTGGGAGGAAACCGGAGAACCCGGGGGAACACTGGAAGAACGTGCAGACTCTGCACAGACAGTGACCCAAGCTGGAATCAAACCTGGACCCTGGTGCTGTGAAGCAACTAACCATTGTGCTACTGTGCCGCCCATAATGATATCTAAGCAAATGAAAGTGATTACCTTTAAAAGTTTCTCCTAAATAATAGTTTGTACAATTTCTCCCCACCCCGCCCCCGTCCCATCCCAAACACCACCCCCCCGCTCCACGTCACACCCCAAACATCTTATTGAAGCTTACAGAATCATGATTTTCTATTTACAAAGAAATCCAACTTTATTTTAAATCTTTCAAAGTGAGACGGATTCATCCTTCTGGTTATATTGCCTAGAGAATCTTCCCCTCTACACTGTACGCTTTAAATGTGTTGGGCTCCTACTTTGCCTCATGGTGCCGATTGCAGTACCCTCCTAGAACCTCCAGAAGCAAGTAAAGTAGCAAATCCATTTAAGATATTTTGAGGACTTGGTGGGTAAGGAATGGCACGTGTTGCTGTTCAGTTCCGTGTGCTGGGAAATATGTGTGGACTGTGACTGATGACATTATTGGGCTTGAGAATGATGACAAGATACCTCACTTAGTGGAGTAGCCAGCCAGTGCACATTGCTTAGGTCACGCATGAAGCATGGACAATTCGGTGAGGTACAATATGGCGGCAGGTGTCTCCACCTTTTATGGTCTGGAAGAGAAAAGATTTATTAAGAGGGAAAAAATATTGACTTGTGTTGTGCACTTTATTCTGCGAATTGCTTTTTTGTCAAAAGTGATTGTCTGAAATACTAATCGACCTTCCATCATTCTGCCGTATGCACGGTATGCCAACCAGTGTAAGAAAAACAACCTGCCCAGGATATTACTGGTAGATGTTTAACAACCAATCTGTGTTGTCTAAAGCCAGATGTCACTTATTGTTTCTTTGACTCTTTAAAATGTCTAGTATTTTGGGAATAGTTTCCTAAATTTCTAGAATGCTCTAGTGATCCTGACTTCGCAGTTTGGTCTTCTACTTTGTTTTTAAATATTTTTAGTAAGGTACAGTATTAATATGCTGTAGTTTATTTCCATACCACTGTATGTCCTGGCATCTAATATGCTAACATCTAAAATGTACTATATTCATTAACCATGCAATATTATAGCCTGTTGTTTCATTTGGAGAAGGACTGATCTGCCTCATATTTTAATGATTGGAATTTGCAATTATGGGATTGTCCATAATTTAAAAATTCTTGCAAGCGCACAAGTAATATCTTCAATGTACTTATTTCTATTGCTTTTTGAAAATCCAGAGCTCGTAGTATGTCCACATCTAAATTGTTATGTTTAATAACCACATTTCAGTGATGGACATTTTACAGTGTATTCTGAATCTTTTTTTAGCCTAAACATGGCTGAGCTACGTTCCTCCAACTTTGGCCCTCTTTCCAATCTTTTTCCAATTCCTTGTACAGGGCTAAGCAGATTATAGTTGCAGGAGGTCAAATTAATTTTCAATTTTGGAAAGGTGCTCTTTGGAGAGATGAAGTACAATTGAAACACATTATTTCCTTTAAAAGTATCGCTCTTGGAAAAAAATATAAATTTGATCAACCTGTATGAAGGAATTGAAAATGTCTTGGTTTCAAATGAAGGGCTTTTAAAAAGAATAAAGGTGTGAGTAGAACATATAACCAAAAAACTAAAATTCTATGCTGGAGATGTGCGCATTAGCTTGGTTAAAGAGAAACAGACCAGATTAATGTTTTGGAATCTAAAACCGAAAAGGTTTGCAACATCTTGAGTTCTTTGTGCAATTAATTTTTTTTAAATATAAATTTTGAGCACCTAATTCATTTTTTCCAATTAAGGGGCAATTTAGCGTGGCCAATCTACCTAACCTGCAAATCCTTGGGTTGTGGGGGCGAAACACTGGGAGAATGTGCAAACTCCACACGGACAGTGACCCAGAGCCGGGATCGAACCTGGGACCTTGGTGCCGTGAGGCAGCAGAGCTAACCCACTGCGCCACCGTGCTGCCCCTTTTGTGCAATTAATGATCATGAAATAGAGGTATAATTTCAGTTTCCCGATACCATTGCTTTTCACACAAAGATGTTTCAAAACTGTTTACAACTACGCTCTGTACAGTAGTGCTGCTTACTACCTCAGCAACCTTTTCATTGTCCTCATTGGGAAGTAAAGCACCATAACCTGGTACACTTTAGAAAGTTGTTGAAGAATTATGCACCCTATTGTAAATTTAAAATGTTCTCAGACTTGCTATTTTTGTTAAGATTATACATTGTGTATATTTGTAATGCATTGATTAATCTGTATTTTGCTTTTCTTTATCACCTTACTTTACAATTAATCATGGCCTAAAAAGTTGATACTTTGCTGTTAAGTGTGAAAGATACTGTCTTGTTTGCATCATTGAAGCTAGCACCTCTGGGTCCTCTGATGGACTTTAAAAAAAAAAAAAGAAAACTCTTGTTTTTAAACTAGCTATGAGAAATATTTTTTTAATTTACTGTGATAAATAATTGAACCCAGCAGGTTGTTGTATTTTTTGTGTAGTTAATTCCAGCTGGTGTTGTTGCCAAAACCTTTAGTTAATATGTGGACATTAACATCCAGATGCACATTCAATTTACTATGCTGAGGTTTGGCATGGGTTGGTTAAGAATTACTGAGAACAGTATCCTCCACTCTGGTGCTCAGTGGTTGTCAGCCATTTACAATTTGCATTGGGATAAATATCTTGTGTAGATTAACATAGTAGGAGAGTGATTATATTACTAGACTAGGAATCCAAAGGTCTCAACTAATGATCGGGACACATGAATTCAAATCCCACCATGTCAGCTGCAGAATTTAATTATAAAATTAGTAGGGCGGCACGGTAGTGCAGTGGTTAGCACTGATGCCTATGGCGCTGAGGACCCAGGTTCGGACCCGGTCCTGTGTCGTTGTCTGTGTGGAGTTTGCACATTCTCCTTGTGTCTACGTGGGTCTCACCCCCACTACCCAAAGATAAGGTGAGGTAGATTGGTCACGCTAAATTGCCCCTTAATTGGAAAAAAGTAATTGGGTACTTTAAATTTAAAATAATTCGTAGATAAATTAAATAAACCATGTCTGCGTGGGTCTCACCCCCACAACCCAAAGACGTGCAGGGTAGGTGGATTGGCCCTACTAAATTGCCCCTTAATTGTGGGAAAAAAAGAATTGGGCACTTTTTAAAAAAATAAATAAATAAATAAAAAAAATAATAAAAATTAGGTAAGTATCGGGTAGCACGGTGGTGCAGTGGTTAGCACTGCTGCCTCACACCGCCGAGGACCCAGGTTCGATCCCGGCACCGGGTCACTGTCTGTGTGTAATTTGCACATTCGCCCCGTGTCTAGGTGGGTCTCCTTTCCACAACCCAAAGATATGCAGGATAGGTGGATTGGCCATGCTAAATTGCCCCTTATTTGGAAATTAAAAAATAAATAAATAAGTAAATATCAGTAAGGGTGACCATCAAGCTACTGGATTATTGTAAACCCCCACCCAGTTCACTAAAGCCCTTTAAAAGAAGAAAATCTGCCGCCTTTATCTGGTGGTAAGGCCAAAAGTAACTGCAGACCCACAGCAATGTGGTTGACTTTGAATTGGCCGTGAAAATGGCCCAGCATGCCACTCGGTTGTTAAGGAGGGTGGCTTACCACTGTCTTCTCGAGGGCAATTAAGGATGGATCACGTTCAAGTGTGGAAAGCTCGTACCACCGTGATTTTCAGTTGTACTGTGATTTTGTTTCCCCCCCCCCCTCCCTTCCCCTTTGTTTCTCTTGCTTTGTTTTTTCCCCCTCCGTCAAAGTGAGTGGACAGCCAACCTGCTCCCAGCTCTCTGAGTCTGCCAGGAGGTATACCAAGGTATCCATCCCTCTGCACTCAAACCCGACTGACAAACATGGATTGGCCTCGCTAGTACAATAATTTTCAACGCTACAGTGCTTGCGTTGTATTTTACAGTTGTGATGCATGGTCAAACTTATATTGTCTTTAACTTTGTATTTAACCAGCTGATAACAAGTAATGGGCCTAGTGATTTATGATACTAGGCATGCAGTACAGAGGTTATACCATACGATAATAGGAGCAGGATTAGGCTATTCGGCCCATCGAGCCTGGCTGATAGGTTTCTAATCCCCATTCTCCTGCCTTCCGCCTGTGCCCCCTGATCCCCTGATTAATAAAGAACTTATCTATCTGCCTTAAGGACACTCGGTGACTTGGCCATCTGCAAGTGAGAATTTACATCCCCCTGTGGCAAGTTGGGAAATTGAATTTGTTTTAATTTGTGGGCTGGCACCAGATACCTATGAAAGGTACTGGATTAACAAAAACCCAAGCGGTTCACTAAATATTCTTCGAGGAAGCCAACATGCCACCTTCCTTATCTGGCTTACATCTGACTCCAATCTGGCTTCTTGTAGTTCCTCATTATGGAAATCAAATGTGTAATTACAATACTTGACATTGATTAACTAAATTACGCTGATAAAATTGTCTTTCTCCTGTAATGCTTTTCCTGGAATTACCCGCAACCAACACAGTGCTGTAATAAATGCTTTACCTGGTCACACTTCATAACAGTAAAAATTGGAGCTGGGCCATTTGGAAGTGAAACCAGGAAGCACTTTTGCCACCTGGGGGAGGGTAGGGTAGCAGAAATCCAAAACTTATCTTTCCCAAATGGCTGAGACTACTGGGGAAATTTCAAGACTGAGATTGATGGATCTATGCTGGATAAAAATATCCAGGGTTATGGAGTTACCGATGAGCCACGATCTAAGTGACAGCTGGCACAAGGGGCTCTGGTTCCTATATCCATATTTTGAATATATATATATATATTTTGGAGGCTGCAGTAGCAGCAAAATATCAATAATTGCACGACTTGGAGGAATGACCACAAGGTGAAATACACTTTGTAGTTTGTAGGCACTTCAATCAACTTGCCAGTTGGTGAATATGGAGCAGCACAAAGCATTTACTCCTTTCCATTGACCAACCTCTGTTAAAAGTACTTGCACTGTTCGGGACATAGACCGTTTTATAACTAAATCCCTTTTTGAAAAAAAAATAGTCAGGTGGGGGAATAAACCGAAAAAGAAAAGTGTATAAATAAACTCTTGGGAGCTTCTGTTTGTCATCAGGAAAGGCGAAGCATTGGCACGTTCCCAGTACTTGTATCTGTTTAGTGTTCAAGGATATGCTATAACTTTGCCTTTCAGTTAGGCCATGCTTTCCCCCTTGAATTAAAAGCATAAATAATTCTTCATTTGAAACGGGAAACTTGGTTCTGATGTTATAGGGAAATCAAAAAATATAAACTTTTAAAAACTGGGGGGGGGGGGGGGGGGGGGCGGAGAACCACTCATGTTTGTCTTTGCTTTTAAGCACTGCTCTTGGGGATGGTCACCTGAAAGTGGACAATATCTTCAGGGCCAAATAACTGTATAATACTGAACTCCTTCCAAAGAGGTTGAAGGCTGAGCAAGTTTTACTGCAACTGTGTTGGACCATGGTGAAATCACACCTGGAGTAAGACAGTTTTGGTCTCCTTACCCAAGGACAATAGATTGTCTTTGAGAGAGTGCAACTAATATTCACTAGATGGATTCCTGGGGCGGGTGGTTGTCCCAGAAAGAGAAGTTGGACTAGGTCTGTATTCTCTGAAGTCTGGAAGAATGAGGGGTAATTTCATTGAAACATAAAAAAATTTAAGAGCTTGACAGGGTAGATACTGGAAGGATGTTTACCCTGCTGGGAGTCTAGCATTAATTTAATTTAATAATCTTTATTATCACAAGTAGGCTTGCATTAACACTGCAATGAAGTTACTGTGAAAAGCCCCTAGTTGCTACATTCCGGCACCTGTTCGGGTACACAGAGGGAGAATGTCCAAATTACTTAATAGCACGGCTTTCGGGACTTCTGGGAAGAAACCGGAGCACCCAGATGAAACCCGGGAAGAACGTGCAGACTCCGGACAGGCAGTGACCCTTGCCGGGAATCGTACCTGGGACCCTGGCGCTGTGAAGCCTTAGTTCTAACCATTATGCTACCGTGCTGCTCAAAGAGACCATAGGTTCAGGATAAGGCTCAACTATTTAGGATTAAGACAAGAAATGTCTGGATTGTAAATCTTTGAAAAACTCTGCAAGAGATCTGGGGCACAGGGTTCCCAGTTGTAGAATGTATTCAAGATACAAATTGGTACAAAAGACTTAGGGTTTTGAAGGGATGTGGGAAGATTGTGGGGAACTATAGCTGAGGCACATCAACTAAGATTATTGAATGGCAACACTGGCTTAAAGAGCAGAATGGCCCATTCCTGCTCCTAATTATGATATAAAATGGGCAGGCAATTTAAAAGTAGGCCTGGACGTTGATACCTTTGCAAGACGGCGTTGCAAGGAGATAGGTTGATAAGCAACGTTGTTGTAGAATACGTTCATTCTTGTTGCTTCTGATTTGGATGACCCTGAATTACCTCTTTCAAGGAAAATTTGCCGACTGCTTTGTACTTTCTCCCTGTGAAATATTGTAATTACGTTATTGAAGAGTTAATCATGAGGTCAGCAATTTTTGCGTTTTATTACAAAGGAACTTGCTCGCTGACGAGTAAAGATCTGCTTTTGAATTGGTTATCTGGTCTCTTGTGAGCCAAAATGTATGACTTTCTAGGACAAGCATCAATGTATTTCGTGATTTTACCTTTATTTGTGCATTGGCCATAACCACAATTGACTAACTAACCAAAACTTTGCGTAACTGATAGATTATTTTAGTTTACTCAATTATAATCTCCCTGCTCTTTTGGAATCCTCCCCATACCAATTTCACAAGCAATGCCAAGACTCAACTCAACCAGAAATTGTATCCAACCACTAGAGGCTGCTACCATTATGTGTGAGAGATTGTAAATCCTCTCACTATTAGGAAAAGTACAGCAGCTATTCGCTTTTTCTTTTTAAACATCCCGATGAATTTTACAAAAAAGCCCTAGACACAGATCTTCCACAAGATGATAGCGAGTATGTATGGTACATCGCCATTTCAGTGCAAGGTACCAGAAAATCCTTCTCTCTTGACCATGAGAACAAAACAAAGAACAAAGAAAAGTACAGCACAGGAACAGGCCCGTCGGCCCTCCAAGCCCGTGCCGACCATGCTGCCCGACTAAACTACAATCTTCTACACTTCCTGGGTCCGTATCCCTCTATTCCCATCCTATTCATGTATTTGTCAAGATGCCCCTTAAATGTCACTATGAGCATGAAACATTACACACTAATTCAAGGATTGTGTACTCCAGACTTGGAATTTACCATTTCTAAGTAACAGACAATATACAGTTTAACTTGTGAAGATTTGCCACATCTCAAAACAGAATGCTAATTTACAGAAACTATTCTCAACCGTTTAATATTTGCGCTGTCCATAGAATTTGTCTCCTAATTTTTTTGGCTGTATTACCATAATGTCACAAAGGGATCCGGACATGGCAGCTCTCAGACTGTGCAGCTCCCATACATCTGTAAGAAATTCTGTTCTTCAAACAAAAATGTAACCTGCACATATGGTGCAAAGTAATAAATGCCTGGAACTGATTTCAAGGGTTTACTTTTGCAGTCACTTGTCCTGTGACCTCCATGGTTAGGTTGCAGTCTTTATAAATCACTCCCAAGATAAATACGCTGCACTCTATTTAATTTCTGACCCTATCCAGGACTGTGGAAGTTGAGTGAACTCGTGAAATATGTATTTTCAGCAAAGTTGGCCTCGGAACTTCCTGTAGTAACAACTGTGGGAAACCGGCCGTGATTGGTTGCTGCACTGCTGGAACACATACAGCATCATCTGGGGTTCTGCCAACCCTTGTACCCCGTGCTTTTCAAGTTATTGCCTATAAATTTTTTTAGCATTTTTAAAAATTGAATTCTCCCATCAGTGTTTTGAGTATACTAGATTTATTCCTGACTGTCAAAGTCACATTGTGTGCAGTGAAGACACCAGCTGCCATACTTCCTCTCTGCTCGTGTTAAATTCTTGCAACTACCCTCTTGTCTATTCTTCTGCCTAATATTTGCGTATAGTACAGAATTGTGTCACAATAAAAATGATTTCCTGTTATATTGTGTTCTGATAACTTTTGCTTTTTATATCTCTTGTGCTGTATATTCCGTGTAACTTTTAGCAGGAAGAAACTATTACCTGACCATAGATTTGTAGATAACCTGTTCAGTATGTATTATTGAAATTTTGAATAAATCTTTTTTGTTAAGAGATGTGACTCACTTTTTTTAAATTTAATGGCTGTTCATTCCTGGTAGGCTCATGGACAAATATCTTTTTAAATAATTCATGCATGGGATCTGGGCGCTCCCAGCAAGGCCAGCTGCCCTTGAGCCATGTGGCTTATCAGCCATTTCAGAGGGCATTTAAAAATCAACTACATTGCTGTGGATTTGGAATCATGTAGGCCAGACCAGGTAAGGATGGGTTGAGGGCATTAGATGGCTTTTTATGAAATTTGCCAATGCTTTCGTGGTTCTCATGCGACTTTAATTCCAGATTTTCATTGAATTCAAATTTCAACATCTGTGGTGGAATTTGAACCTGGGCCCCCAGAGCATTATCCTGGGTCTCTAGATTACTATTCCGGTGACAATGCCACTGCACACTTACCTCCCCTGGAAGTGTTCATAGTTTTGGAATCCTCCATAGTGTGCACCACTTTGCTCCAAATAGCTCGATTGCCAATCTGCTCTAATTCAAGACCACTTGGTGAGAGGGGAATTACGTTGGACAGCACATGGTGGCACCGTAGTTGGCACTGCTGCCTCAAAGCGCTTGGGACCAGGGTCGATTCTGGCCTTGGCTGACTGTGGAGTTTGCATGTTCTCACCGTGTCAGCGTGGGTCTCCTCCGGGCGCTGTGGTTTCCTCCCACAATCCAGAGGTGTGCAGAATTGCTAAATTGCCCCCGAGATTAGGTGGGGTTACAGGGCTAGGGTGGGGGTGGGGGGGGGGGGGGGGCTAGGTAGGATTCTCTCGCAGACTCGATGGGCCAAATGGCCTCCTTCGACATTGTAGGGATTCTCTGGATCTATGGTATGCACATCACGGAGAGTTGGAGTGTGATTGGAAGATCTAGATCTAGATCTTTAGATTTTTTTAAAATTTAGAGTACCCAATTCATTTTTTCCAATTAAGGAGCAATTTAGCGTGGCCAATCCGCCTACCCTGTACATCTTTTGGGTTGTGGGGGTGAAACCCACGCAAACACGGGGAGAATGTGCAAACTCCAAACAGACAGTGACCCGGGGCTGGGATCGAACCTGCGACCGTGGCGCCGTGAGGCAGCAATGCTAACCACTGCGCCACCATGCTGCCTATCTATATCTTTAGATGAGTGTAACTGCTAGCATCAACTGAAGTCCAAGGGACTTTTTTTGTTGTTGCTGGAACTGATGAATAGTGGTACCAGATTAAAGTTTTGGGTAACTTTATCATTTCGTACTCTGCATGATATTTCTATTGCATTCCAATTCACGAACAGTGTGTGCCTCTAACATGTCATTTATCATCAGACGATGCTTCACAGTAACCAGCCACTAGATGGTGTGAGAGACTAGTCCGAAATGGCATCCGCTTTCATTTCTCTATCCCTGTGCTGCCAATAAGGCTGGGAAGCACCCCGTGCAAAGAAGGCACATTATGCTCTGTACAGCACTGGAAGAAACCAGAAAGGGTAGGCAAGCTGGGGGGGGGGGGGAGACAAATAATTCTGTAGTCGGAATGCAAGATCACTGATTTAGCATGAACTGGTGCAGAATGGAGAATACTGCATAATTCTGTCGGCTTGTAATACACAAAGTTACCTTCTAAGTCTTTGTTAAGGAGACGAGTGTTGCTGACCAATTCCAACTAAAACAAAGAAGGTTTTCGTTTCCACAGTGAGGCGATGGGCATGGACAACCATGATGCATCATTGAACTTCTGAAAGTGTGACAAGATTTTCAATGGCAGGAACAGAGCTCCAGCGGGCACACGCTCAAGGCTAAAATAAATCCTCTAATGAGTTGAGAGGCTTTGGTGGAACCTGCAAGGGGAATAGATTTGATGACAGTTTGATGTTTTAAATGCTAATGCTGTTAGTGAGCACGGGTTTAGTACCACAACTTTACCTTCGCCCTGGTATTTTCTGTGATGGTTGCAATAGCATTGATTATTCATTTGTTCTTTGATGCTGCCTGAAATTTGGTGCTAATATAAATTGAAATTCAAACAGCATTTGTAACATGATCAGCCGAATGCCCTTCCAGTGGTAGCTGGACTTTCAAAATCCTGTCAGTTCTGCTCCAAAGAGATTTTATTGACCTGTCCGGATGGAAGTATAATCCGAAATCAGCCTTGTCTTTTGTATTATTATAGAGCATAATTACCTAATTTAAATTAGCAATATGATTTCTTGTTCTTCATAGAATCGTAGAATTTGCAATGCAGAAGGAGGCCTATTCGACCCATCGAGTCTGCACTGGCCCTTCTGAAGCGCCCTACTTAAGGCCTCGCCTCCACCCTATCCCCATAGCCCAGTAACCCCACCTAACCTTTTTCGGCACTAAGGGGATATTTTGCATGGCAAATCCACCTAGCCTGCTCATCTTTGGACTGTGGCAAGAAACCCACGCAGACACGGGGAGAACGTGCGAACTCTGCACAAAGTGACGCAAGCCAAGAATCAAACCTCGGACCCTGGAGGTGAGGCAGCAGTGCTAACCACCTTGTTTGCAGTGCCGCCCCCTTTAAAACCTGGGTATAGTTTTTTTTTTATTCATTCATGTGATGACGGTGTCACTGGCTGGGCCAGGATTTGTAGCCCTTCCCCAATTTCCCTCAAACTGAGTGGATTGCTAGGCTATTTAATAATCTTTATTGTCACCAGTAGGCATACATTAACACTGCAATGAAGTTACAGTGAAAAGCCCCAAGTTGCCACATTCCGGCGCCTGTTCAGGTACATGGAGGGAGAATTGAGAATGTCCAATTCACCTAACAGCACGTCTTTCGGGACTTGTGGGAGGAAACCGGTGCACCCGCAGGAAACCCACCCAGACATGGGGAGAACGGGCAGACCCCACACAGACTGACCCAAGCTGGGAATCTAACCTTGGACCCTGGAGCTGTGAAGCAACAGTGCTACCGCTGTTTTCAGCATGGCATTAAATAGCCAGATTTGTCATCATCTCTGTTCTCTGCTTGGGTGGCATGTGGTGCAGTGGTTAGCACTGGGACTGCGGCGCTGAGGACCTGGGTTCGAATCCCGGCCCTGGATCACTGTCCGTGTGGAGTTTGCACATTCTCCCCATGTCTACATGGGTTTCACCCCCACAATCCAAAGATGTGCTGGTTAGGTGGATTGGCCACGCTAAATTGTCCCTTAATTGGAAAAGAAAAATAATTGGCTACTCTAAATTCATAAAGAGAAAAAAAATCTCTCGTTTCTGCTATATGTTGGCTGCTAACTGGCAGTATGGTGCGGTGGAGGGGCTACACTGCTGTGGATTAGGGGGCGGAAAAGCTGCCTGGATTCCTGTTGCAGGTTGTGAGGCAGCAGCCTCCTATCAGATCAGTGTATGTGTACATCAGGTGAGAAGACTGCACTCCGATACGATGCCTTTTGCGGTGCAGTGGTCTGTTATTCATCATTGAGGTTCACGTGGTTAATAGGCACGTTACCAGAGAGTAATGGCCATCAGTTTGGCTTAGTGAAAGTGATGACCTTTTAAGGGGAGAAAATGGCCAAGAAAATGTATCCCTCGTGGAATCCCCGGTGGGGTATGCTTTAAAGAAAAGTTGCAACTTTGTTCTTTCACTTTTAAGTAACCCAATTTCCATTTAGTCAAATAAGATCTACTGTAAGTTGTGACCTTGGCTCCAGATGTCCTATTAATATCTCATTTGATATTTATAGCTTTGTTATGAGCTGAAAGACCCAAAAATATTGAATCTTGTCAGGCTTTGTCGCTGTATATTTTGTTTCCATTGCCAGCTCAGTTCAGCCTTGTTTTAATGAGCACAAAATCCTTCGGAAGATGTGATGGGAATGAAAATTCATCCAATTACTAGGAGCAGTCAAAATGTATTTGTGATTCCAAACTACTGATGGGGTTGCAAATTCCACAATCCTCCCTCCAACAACAGAACAGGAATGAACTGCTTTTCTGGTTTAGATAAGGAATCAGTACAGACCTTGGTAGTACAGAACTGGAGTGTTGCGGAAAAAAGAGACAAGCTGTCAAAGCTTTTCGTCTTGCACTCATCAGCTCAGATTTCCAAGAATACCAATCTAAAGAGGGAACAACACTTTTTATACTGCATGAGAAGAGGGTGCTGATTGGTTGGTAGGAGGTCTTTGGTAGAGGCATTGCCATGGAGAATGCACGGGGAACAATTAATTGCCAAGAGTTTGTTTAAATTCAGACCAGGCAGGTCGACTTTGGTCAAGGCAGTGCCCTAGAGGAATGAACCAGCGAATGAATGGTTGTCCCCGAAGCTTTTGTTTAGCTTCAACAACATGTCTCTTTTTACAGCAATACTCAATTCACATATAATTGACCTCATTGAATTGATTAATATTCACTTTTAAATTTCCCCCAACCATTATTTATCTGAGAATTATCAATCTACTGCTTATCGGAAAGAAGTGGGAAACTGTTTCACTTCAATAATCTTGCATGTTTAAAGATATGGTAATGCTTATGGTATTGCTCTTTTAAAAAAATAAATTTAGAGTATCCAATTAAGGGGCAATTTAGCGTGGCCAATCCACCTACCCTGCACAGTTTGTGTTGTTGGGGTTTCACGGGGAGAATGTGGAAACTCCACAGGGACAGTGACCCAGAGCCGGGATCGAACCTGGGACCTCGGCGTCGTGAGACAGCACTGCTAACCACTGCGCCGCCGTGCTGCCCTTGCTCTTTCATTTACGTCCCCATTTATAATGCTAAAAATGATTGCTAGTTAAAATCTGTATATATGTAGCATAGTTGATCTCATCTGATATCCACGTTGGCGCTCAACAATCGGACTTAGTGCCCCGACAATAGGAAGGGGGCAAATAAAGAATCAGCTGGATTGTTTAATCTTGATCATTATCTACCAGTTAGTTGGAGATGTTGGATGAAAACAGGATTGAGCTGGGTTGGGATGTAGTCCACAGTTGAACAATTCCCAGTCTTGACCTGCATGAAGAATGGCCATTTTATTGAGTACTGGAGACCTGCCACCCACAGTGGGACTATAGCTCAATTAACAGGGGCGGGGTGGAAGAGAGTTAGAATTGGCTGGAAATGAGTTTAAAGCAATAATTTAGGCAAGTAATTTCTGATGCTGAGAAGTGTAATTTAAAAATAAAAACATTTTATGTACCCAATTCCTTTTTCCAATTTTAGCGTGGCCAATCCACCTACCCTGCACATCTTTGGGTTGGGGGGGGACGAAACCCAAGTAAACACTGGGAGAATGTGCAAACTCCACACAGACAGTCACCCAGAGCCGGAATCGAACCTGGGACCTCGGTGCCATGAGGTAGCAGTGCTAACCACTGCACCACCGTGCTGCCCTTGAAAAGCATAAATGGCCATGGTCCCATATTCAGCTGAAGTCAATCAACTTCTCAACTCGCTGCCATCAGTGAGGTCGGGGCATTGGAATGGGTTGGTCTTTCTGGAAAGCTGAGGTTATAGATTGAAGTTTTACCCTCATTAAAATTTTTGTGAGTACGTCTATTGCATGTATTCAGAAACGGAATAGATTGGCAGCACGGTGGGTCACTGGGCTAGCACTGTGGCCTCACGGCGCCGAGGTCCCAGGTTCGAACCCAGCTCTGGGTCACTGTCCGTGTGGAGTTTGCACATTCTCCCCATGTTTGCCCCTACAACCCAAAAATGTGCAAGCTAGGTGGATTGGCCACGCTAAATTGTCCCTTAATTGTAAAAAATGAATTGGGTATTCTAAATTTTAAAAAAAGAAAGGGAAAGATTTTTAGAAATGCGAAAACGAGGGTTTAAATCAGAATTTAAGGATATGCCAGATTTATGGTTCACCATCTGTTACATCTTATTTCAGAACAGAGTTGTTTTAAGTTGGATTTAGGTAGGGTATATTTGTCACTTCTCTTTACAATGACCTCCTTGAGATGAGCATTCATTTTATGTTTCTTTGTGTCAGAACAGGATTGCACAAATGTATTTATTTTCCTGCTCTTGGCCCCTATCATCCTATTCCTGGGAGGACTGAGATGGTCTGTGTCTCACAGCCATATCAGTAAAGCTTAGTAGGCAGCCACTTTGAGGAAGGAAGCTAACAAAACAGCCTATACAAGTGAAAGTAATATTTCAATGCGCATTGTTTAACTGGCTGTGCAGAGAGCTGATTTTGCATGTTCTGTAATTGGCTCTGTGTCATCTCTGAGTCAGAAGTCGGCAGCTTCAAGCCCACTCCAGAGATTTGAGTGTGTAAACTAGCGTGACACTTCTTTGCAGTACTGTGGGAGTGCTGCAACGTTGAAGGCGCTGCCTTTTGGATGAGGGGTTAATCCGGCACCCCATCTGCCTTGGGGTGGATGTGCAGGGTTCGAACACACAACTTGAAAAAGGGCAGGGAAATTCTCTTTGGTCCCCTGATTAATATGTATACTTCAACCAAAGCCTAAATCAAGTTGGCATTTATCTTTTTGTGCAAGGACCTTTCTGTGCACAAATTGACTGCCATGTTCCTACATTACAACGGTATCAACACTTCAAATTGACTTCATTAGCTGTAAAGCACTTCTGTATCTCCTGAGGTTGTGAAAGGCAAGTTTATCTTCTTGCGCAATGAGGAAAATACACATGCGTTGCAGACTTATTTAGGAAATGTTGATTTATGCAATATGAAACAAATTTTAAGACAATTTACATGTGATAGAAGTATTCAAATAGTGCATTTGATGTCCTTGGGATGTCCCAATTGTTCTGAGGTGAAGGAACTGTTATTTAAACAAACCACTGTCATTTTGCACACTCTGTCTCCAAAAGCCATGAAGTGAATGAGCCATTAATCTGTATTTATTGATGTTTAATTTAATATGAATGTTGGGCATGGCAGTGGGATGATAACTCCACATGTCACGCTTCAAGTAGTGCCACGGGATCTTTAACATCCGCCTGAACTTGTTGGAACCGGCAGATAGTGTCTCGGTTTAACATTTTACCCAAAGGATAACACGCCTGATAATGCAGTGCTTAGAAATGTCAGCCTGGATTTTAATGACGCGTTAGGCTGACCTATTTAAATAAACAATTACCGGATTAATATTTACAAAGGGGAAACTGAAACATTAATTTACAGTTGGAATCAGCAGTGTGTAAAGATCCAAAACTGCACATTTAATTGAATATTATAATTTTTGGCTGTTTCCCCCAGGGTTTTGACCTATTATTGTTTTTCCTTCTGTCTAAGGTGAATTAATAATTGTGATATTTAATAAAAATGCACAAACATCAATGCACAAACATCTAAAAGTGAAAAAGCAGCAAATTATTTTTAGTTTCCATAAATTTCTATTAATTCTGATGAGTTGTTTTGTGGTTGCACATGAGCGGCAGGATGGGAGACTCGTCAATGGTCTGCAAAGTTTTTTGCCCTCCCATTTGAGAGCCATAAGGGACCGTCCTTCACATTTGACCCTGGACTGTGAATGCTCATTGACTTGTCCATTGAGAGGTAATGTAGCTGAGCCCGACCCTACCCTCACTCGATGTAAATTGACTATCGCTCTCCAGCAGGGTTCTCTGGATTATAAGAGTCCAGGGAGGAGGAGACCTGATTCTATTCCCTTTCTGTTGGGTGACTGCAAAGTAAGGTTGTCGACTGCTTTTAAATATATTAAATATAATCACATGACTCGCACCCAAGCTCCAGCCATTTATCAGCCAAAACATCCATCTCGTGTGTTCATATTGCAATTGAAAGGCAAAAACACCCATAACCCAATTGAATGATGCTTGATTGTCAGCCAAACATCCTTTTTTATTCCCATTTTCAATATTTTTATATCTGGTAAAGAGAAATGCTCAAAGTAAATTTAAAATACATTTTTTTATGTCCCTGAGGTTTTTCTTTAGGGTTGTCCACAGCAATGACCTGGAGCTTGAATCTTCAATTCCTGGAGACACCAGGCTAATCCTGGATGGTTGGCAATCCTAGAGAAGCAGTGGCTCGGCTCCCAAGTTTGGTCGCCTGGAGGTGTGACCCTGAAGTTGCACACCATTGCATTTTAGCCTGTCCAGTAATAAGGATGCAGCATAATGATTTGGACTTTAGCATTTATCTCCGTTGAGCATCGCTATTCCCAGTTTTAAAAAATAAATTTAGAGTACCCAATTCTTTTTTTCCAATTAAGGGGCAATTTTAGTGTGGCTAATCTACCTGCACATCTTTGGGTTGTGGGGATGAGACCTGTGCAGAGACAGGGAGAACATGGACAGTAACCCAGGGCCAGGATCGAACCCGGTTCCTCTGCGCCGTGAGGCAGCGGTGATAACCACTACCACCCTGCCGCCCCTGCCCATTGATCGTTTAATGAGGATAGAATCACACTGAGGCAGCAGGCAAGCAACATGTTTCGGGATCTAATAAATTCACTTACTTTGCCTCATGGCACCAAGGTCTCGGTTTCGATCCCGGCCACTGGTCACTGTCCGGGTGGAGTTTGCACATTCTCCTCGTGTCTGTGTGGGTTTCACCCCACAACCCAAAAGATGTGCACGGTAGGTGGATTGGCCACACTAAAATTGCCCCTTAATTGGGGAATAAAACAAAATTTAAAATAAAAATTCACTTGCATGTGGTTCCAATGTTCAGGGAATTAGGATTTTGGTTAAAATACCGTGCACGTTGCCGCCTTTCAATTTGTCATGTTTTGATTTTAACGTTTCGCCCTATTCCCCAATTCCGTTTTGAATACACACATTTCAGTGTGAGTTAATGTACCAATAAATTCTTTAAAAATTCATTTACGGGATGCGGGCGTCGTGAGCTAGGCCAGCATTTATTGCCCATCCCTATTTGCCCTTCAGAAGTTGGTGGTGAGTTGCCTTCTTGAACCGCAGCAATCCCTAAGGAGTAGGTACATCCTCAGTGCTGTTAGGGAGGGAGTTCCAGGATTTTGCCCCAGCGACAGTGAAGGAGTGGTGATATATTTCCAAATCAGGATGATGAGTGTCTTGGTGGGGAACCTCCAGGTGGTGGTGTTCCCAGGTAACTGCTGCTCTGTCCTTCCAGATGGTAGCAATCGTGGGCTTGGAATGTGCTGTTTAAGGAACCTTGGCGAGTTACTGCAGTGCATCTTGTAGATGGTAACACGGCTGCCACTGTTCTTCGGTGGTGGAGGGTTTGAATGTTTGTGGATGAATCTTTAAAAGAAAATATTACACTTTCAAGCAAATATTTTATTTAAATATTGAGAAGGAACCTTTTTTTTTTAATTTAGAGTACCCAATTCATTTTTTCCAATTAAGGGGCAATTTAGCGTGGCCAATCCATCTACCCTGAACATCTTTGGGTTGTGAGGGCGAAACCCACGCAAACACAGGGAGAATGTGCAAACTCCACACACAGCCACCCAGAGCTGGAATCGAACCTGGGACCTCGGCGTCGTGAGGCAACAGTGCTAACCACTGCACCACCGTGCTGCCATCAAGCAAATATTTTTACAAACACATTGGAATCATACGATTTCAGTGGTCGAGAAAATTTAAAATGTGTTAACATGAACAACTAAAAGCCAGGGAGGTGAGTTCAGTGGCTGTGATTGGCAAGACTATCGTAAATCAAATATGGACATTGTGGGCAACATAAGGCAGCCTTTTATGAGCAGAATGGAGCATTATTCAAACAGTGGACAAACTGGTTCTGAAAAATTGACATATTTTCCTTAAATCGTTTTTGTTTCACATTTAATATTTTTTATTGCAAAAGGGAACAGATGTCAAATATTATTGTTGGAAGTTGTTTAAATGCATTAGTAACATTATCCACACTCTGAGGAGGATTTCACTGCATGTTGTGTAAATTGAGACTAAACAAGACAATAGTGATATGATGCATGCACAGTTCTAGGAGCTGGTTTGGAGGATGCATTGTTAAGTTCCTAGCTGCAAGATTGAAAGTTTAAAAGGTAACCATTAAATGGTGTCAACCATGGCTCAGTTAGTAGCACTCATCTCTCTGAATCTGAAGTGTCGAGGACTTTAAAAAAAAAAGTTTAGAGTGCCCAATTCTTTTTTTTTTTCCAATTAAGGGGCAACTTAGTGTGGCCGACTCACCTATCCTGCACATCTTTGGGTTGTGGGGGTGAGACCCACACAGACACGGGGAGAATGTGCAAACTCCACACGGACAGTGACCCAGGGCTGGGATCGAACCCGGGTTCTCAGCACCGCGAGGCAGCAGTGCTAACCACTGTGCCGCCGCACTGCCCCTGAAGGGTCTCGGACTTGAAACAAGAATCAAGGTGGATACTCGATTGTATTACTGGAGGGGGGGCTGCGCTGTCAGAGGTGCCCACATTCAGATGAGATTTAAAAAAAATTGTATTGAGAACTTTTCAATCTGACATGTAAAACTATACCACACAGCAAATACAATTCCAGACTCAACCACCACCCCCACCCACGCCAACAAAAGAAAATCAACCAAGACAAAACCAGAACTCCCGCTCGGGTTGGATATGACATTGTTGGCGGATAAGGAATTCTGAGTGGGTTTCCCCGGCATTGGGGAGTCCACTGAGTTTAATAGGAGTGAGGAGAATTTGCCTTCCATGTTGTGGGAGGTTCTGAACGTGGTCACGAGGGAGGAAATAACCTCTTATCAGGCACGTAAAGAGAAGAGTGAAAGGGCGGAGAGGCAGAGGTTGGTGGGGGCCATCCTGGAGGTGGATCGCCAATACTCGCTTACCCCGATGCCGGAGCTGTTTGCAAGCAGGAATAAATTGCAGTTGATATTTGGGATGCTTTTGATGGTTAGCGCGGTGCACCAGCTGTGACACTCAAGGCGAGGGGGTGGGGGGGGGTGGGGGGGGGGGAGTTTTATGAGCATGGGGAGAAGACCAGCCGCCTGTTAGCGCGCCAGCTGAGGCGGCCTCTTGGGAATTCGTGTAGGTGAAAGCCTCAAGTGGCAAGTTAGTCCCCGTCCCAGGTAAGGTCAGCAAAGCTTCCAAGGCTTTATATCAGAGCCTTTATAAGTTGGATCCCCGGAGAATGTGTTGTCTATGACGGAATTTTTGGATGGCCTGTCTATCCCAGTTGTAGAACAGGCGAGAAGGGAAGAGTTGGGGTCCCCATTGAGGTCATCAAATGCATGGGTTTGATGCAGTTGGGTAAGGTGCCAGTCCCAGATGGATTCCTGATTTTACAATAAATCTGTGGGTCAGCTGGTCCCATTGTTGTTAGAGATGTTTAACCAGTCCATGTCCCGGGGGATATTGCTGCATTGGCGCAGGCATCAATTGCCTTGATTTTAAAGAAGGATAAGGATCCAACAGAGTGTGAGTCGTGTGGTGATGTGCATCAATGTAAATGCATGTAGGCTAGCTAGACACTAGAGGGAGCACCAGTGGCATCACACACACGCTCAACCAATAGATCAGTTAGATAGGACACAACCAATGGACATTCACAATACACACAGGTGACACCACCACAGGAGGGCATTACACCAACCCATATATAAAGGACACAAACACACACATGATCTACCTCTTTCCAGTGGAGACAGTCAGTGAGTAGAGACACAGGGTTGATTCAATATCACTCCCACCACGTGGATTGCAGCAACTGGTTAGTCAGTCTGGGTAGCTGTAGTAGGATTAGCAGTAGTGTCGAACCCGAGTAATAGAAGTGTAAATAGTTTAATAAACATGTTGAAGTTATCTCCACGTCTGAACCTTCCTTTGTCAAGTGCACCACAAGGAAGCCCCTTATGTTACACCTACAACATAACAAATCCGGTCGTATCGCCCTATTTCATTATTGATTGCAGAAGCAAAGTTGTTGCTGAAGGTTTTGGCCAATGCGCTTGGATCCCTGAGGTTACATCAGAGGAACAGACTGGGTTTATTAAGGGCAGCCAGCTGTCAGCCAACATTGGGTGGTTGGTTAATGTTATTTTGTCCCCCTCTCCAGCTCCAGAGCCAGAGGTAATTATCTCAATGGATGCTGAAAAGGTGTTTGATAGGGTGGAGTAGTGGTATCAGTTCGAGATCCTTGGAAGGTTTGGTTTTGGGCCTAGATTTATACCTTGGGCCCAGTTTTTATTTGGAGCCCCCACCGCGAGCATTCATCCGAATGCTAGAGCTTGATATATTTCCAGCTGAAGAGAGGTACGAGGCAGAGTTGTCCATTGTCCCCGCTATTGTTTGCCTTGGCAATTGAGCCTCTGGCAATAGCATCAATGTCATCTTTGAGGTGGAGGAGGATAGGGAGCATAGTGACTTTGTACATGGATACTTTGCTGTTGTATGTAATGAATTTTCTCTCCAGTGTCAAGGAAATAATGAAGCTGCTTAGGAGTTTTGGCTCCTTCTCGGGATATTAATTGAACCTGGGGAAAAGTGAATACTTTCCGGTGAATCTCCCAGGGAGGTGAGCCACTCTGGGGAACTTACCTTGTCGCCTGGCCAGGTCCAGCTTCCATTATCTGGGAATCCGAGGTGGTCTATGATTGGGCCTCACTCCATAAACTAAATGTTACGGGTCTGGTGAATGGGGTCAAGTCTGACTTGAAGAAATGGGAAAGCCTCCCTCTCCCCCTGGTGGGCAGGGTCCAATCGGTAAAGATGAATATCCTCACAAGGTTTCTATTTTTGATGGTGTCTCCCAGTTTTCCTTCCCAAATCTTTCTTTGTGAAAATCAATATTTAGGTGGACAAGACGCCACGGATTTGTAGGGTAGTATTTACAGAGGGAAAGGAAAGGGGGGAGGGGGCTAGCGTTGCCCAATCTATTTTATAAGTATTAATAATAATACATTGAAAAGATACGGCGGAGAGGGGGGGGGGGGGGTGTTAAGGGTACAAAGTCCATTTGGGGGTGGATGGAGATGCGTGTCTGTCGCGGTACTAGTTTGAGGGCCTTGGTTATTGGTCTGCATTTTCCCTGCAAAGTGGACTTCAAGTCTGGTGGTGGCCACCGTTTGGAGAATATGGAGACAGTTAAGACAACATAGAATTTACAGTGCAGAAGGAGGCCATTCGGCCCATCGAGTCTGCACCGGCTCTTGGAAAGAGCACCCCACCCAAGGTCAACACCTCCACCCTATCCCCATAACTGTGGGAGGAAACCGGAGCTCCCGGAGGAAACCCACGCACACACTGGGAGGATGTGCAGACTCCACACAGACAGGGACCCAAGCTGGAATCTAACCCGGGACCCTGGAGCTGTGAAGCAATTGTGCTATCCACAATGCTACCACATTTCAAGCTGGGTGTCATGGCGTCGTTAGTCCCATTGTGTGTGAACCAGTGCTTTGGTCCAGTGGTTTCGGACTCGTCATTTGGAGCATGTGGAAGGAGGGGTTGGAGCTTTTCGGGGTCATGTTTATAGAGGGGAAGTTCGCTGGTTTTGAGGAGCGGTTGTGTAAATTCCAGCTTCCGAGAACTAATCTGTTTTGGTATTATCAGGTGCGCAACCTTTTGTGTAAGGAGATTCCTTCCTTCCCCTTAGCACCCTCGCCCTCTTTGATGGATAGAGTTCTTTCGGCTGTTGAGCTCGGGGAGGGGAAGATACGGATATTTATAGTCAGCTTGTGGTGATGGAGCAAGCTCCGGTGGATGTGGCTAAAAGGAAGTGGGAGAGGGAGCTGTTCCTTGGTTTTGATTGGGGGGCGGGGGCAGGGGGTGTGGAGTGACACAGGGTCAACTCCAACTCCGCACGTGCTCAGCTCACCCTGATTCACTTCAAGGTGGTGGATAGGGCACATCTGACCAGGGCACGGATGAGTGGGTTTTTTCTGGAAGTAGAGGATAGGTGCGAGTATTGTTCATGGGCTCCGGTGAATCACAAGCATATGTTCTGGCCTTGTCCTGAACGTGTGAGCGTTTGGGTCTCCTTCTTCAGCACCATGTCTGCGATTCTTGGGGTTGAGTTGGTGCCTTGCCCATTGGTGGCTATTTGAAATAGAAATGAAAGGCTGCCATTTCGAGTAGAACCTTTCTACCGCCCTCCTCAACTTGAGCTTTTCTAAGTGCAAAAACTCCATAAGGTGACTTAACCAAGATGGAGCACTGGGCGGAACCAGAGTCCTCCACCCAAACAGAACTTGCCTTCCGGACAGACAATCTTCTTTACCTGTTGGTTGAAGGAGGGGGAGGGCAGCACGGTGGCGCAGTGGGTTAGCCCTGCAGTCTCACGGCGCCGAGGTCCCAGGTTCGATCCCGGCTCTGGGTCACTGTCCGTGTGGAGTTTGCACATTCTCCCCGTGTTTGCGTGGGTTTCACCCCCACAACCCAAAGATGTGCAGGTTAGGTGGATTGGCCACACTAAATTGCGTCTTAATTGGAAAAAATGAATTGGGTATTCTAAATTTATTTTTTTTAAAGGAGGGGGCTGGTGCAGGGGGTAAAATCCTTTTGGAAAAATGTGTTACTGTAAAGGATTATTTTTTAATGTAAGGGAGGGGAAGACTTTGAACCACTCATGCCTCACTTCCACTTGCATTAAATTGAATAATGGTTACAGCACAAAAGGAGGCCATTCAGCCCCATCATATGAGGGTAAACATCTCCCTCAAGGAATGTGGGCCAACAAAGCGCTTCCACTGATATAAGATCTCCAAAAGCCCCACATGTGAAATCTCACAGCCCGCTGGAACGTACTCCGCATTCCACAAACTGATGAGGGCTCCACGGACCGATGGCTCACTTCTTGGTTCGCTGCAAACATCAGCAGCCACAACCTGGGAAACTGGCCCACGTGGTGAAGGCCCAGGTTTCAACAGTCCATGGATAACCTGGGCAACCCTCAACCGCTCGAGGATGACTTTGGGTGTCCCAGTCAAACTATCACACCTGCCCCGAGTGATCCATTCCTGGCGACATCACAACTCTCTACGCTGCATCAGCTAAGGTCGTTGAATGGATTGTTAACTTCAAAATCAAACTATTTTTCCAGCCGTGCAAGCATACCGGACGTGCCTGCAATGGCTCTCTGCAAGAGTAACTCACCTAGTCCCATTTCCCCACCTTTGGCCTGTAACCCTTCACAATGTATCTCTTCAGATGATTATCTGATTCTCGTTTGAAAACCTCAATTGAACCTTCCTCCCCCACACCCGGGCGGTGCATTCCGGATCCTAACCACTCACCCGCATAAAACGTTTTCCACATGTCCCCATGGCTTCCTTTGAAAAATCTGTGCCCTCTGTCTCTTGGTCCTTCCACCAATGGCAACAATTTCTCCCTGTCCATTCTCCAGACCCCTTGTGATTTTGAATACCTCTATCGCGTCACCTCTCAAATTTCTCTCCTCCAAGGAGAGCAGTCCCAGATTCTCCAGTCTATCCACATAACTGAAGCTCCTCAACCCTCTGGTGAATCTTTTTTGCACTCTCTCCAATGTTTTGGTTCTTTCATAGAACCCCACAGTGCAGAAGGAGTCCGTTCGGCCCATTGAGTCTGTACCAGCCCTTGGTAAGACTATGCTACTTAAGCCCACACCTCCACCCTATCCCCAAAACCCAGTAGCCCCATCTAACCTTTTGGATACTTTAGCATGGCCAATCCACCTAACCTGCACACCTTTGGACTGTGAGAGGAAAACCGGAGCACCCGGAGGAAACCCACGCAGACATGGGGAGAAAGTGCAAACATCACACAGACAATCACCCAAGGCCAGAATTGAACCCAGCTCCCTGGAGTTGTGAGGCAGCAGTGCTAACCACTGAGCCCATGTGGTGGTGCTCAGAACTGGGCACAATACTCCAGTTGAGGCCGATCAGTGTTCTACAAGAATTCACCTTGCTTTTTCACCGCAGGGGTCAGTCCTCGGACCGCAACAGTTCACAATCTATATAAATGATCTGCAAGCAGGGACAGAGTGTAACATAGCAAAATCTGCAGATTATACTAAAATAGGTGGGAAAAGCAATCAGTGAAGAGGAGATAAAGATTTTTTTTAAATAAGTTTAGAGTACCCAATTATTTTTTTTCAATTAAGGGGGAATTTAGCGCGGCCAATCCACCTACCCAGCACATATTTGGGTTGTGGGGGTGAGACCCACGCAGACATGGGGTGAATGTGCAAACTCCACACAGACAGTGACCCAGGGCCGGTATCGACCTGGATCCTCAGTGCAATAGGCAGCAGTGTTAATCACTACGCCACCGTGCTGCTCCTGGAGATAAAGATTTTACAGACAGATATACATAGGCTTGGAGATTGGGCCAAAGTTTGACAGATGGTGTTTAATGTGGATGAGTGTGAGGTTATCCATTTTGGCCGAAAAAATAGAAAGGCGAATTATTATCTAAATGGAAAGCAGATTCAAGATGCATTTGGGCAGAGGGATCTGGGTGTTTTTGTTCATGAATCGCAGAAAGTCGGTATGCAGGTACGGCGTGTAATTAAACAGGCAAATGGAATGTTAGCATTTATTGCAAAAGGACTGGAGTATAAAAGTAGAGAAGCGTTGTTGCAATTGTATAGGGTGTTGGTGAGACCACATCTGAAGTATTGTGTCCAGTTTTGGTCTCCTTATTTGAGGAAGGATGTGGTGGCATTGGAGGCAGTTCAGAGGAGGTTCACCAGATTGATTCCGGGGATGAAAGGGTTGACGTATGAGGAGAGGGTTGAAAAGTTTGGGCTTATAGTCGCTGGAGTTTAGAACGATGAGAGGGGATCAGATCGAGGTGTGTAAAATACCAAAAGAGGTTGATGAAGTAAACGTAGACCAAATGTTCCCCTTTGTGGAGAAATCTAGAACGAGGGGTCACAGATACGGGTTGAGAGGCGGTGGATTTAGAAATGAGATGAGGAGGAACTACTTCTCGCAGAGGGTGGTGAATTTGAGGAACTCCCTGCCCCACAGTGCGGTGGAGTCTGAGTCACTAAATGGTTTCAAGAAGGAGATAGATAGATTTTTGATTTTAAAAATGGGTTAAAGGGATCTGGGCAACAGGTGGGGAGGTGGATGTGAGACCAGGAAGAGATCAGCCATGATCTGATTGAATGGCGGAGCAGGCTCGAAGGGCTGAATTGCCGACTTCTGCTCCTAATTCCTGTGTTCCTATGTTTTGTATTCTATGCCTCTATTTATAAAACCCAGGACCCCACATGCCTTATTCACCACTTTTCATTCTGTCCTCCTACGTTCATTGATTTATGCATGTGTACACCCAGGTCCCTGTATCAATGCACCCTTCAGAATTGACCCTTCATTTCGTATTGCCCCATATCAATCCTCCTACCAAAATGATTCACTTAGATATATAATCACCCTTCCTTCATTGTTGTTGTCTTGTCCATATAATCCCTACAGTGCAGAAGGAGACCATTCTGCCCATCAAATCTCCACCAACCCTCTAAAGAGCACCCTACCTAAGCCCACTCCCCCATCCTATCCCCATAACATTATCCGCACATCTTTGGACTGTGGGAGGAAACCAGAGCACTCGAGGAAACCCAGGCAGACACTGGGAGAACGTGCAGACTCCGCACAGACAGACATCCGAAGTCGGAATCGAACCCGGGTCCCTGGCGCTGTGAGGCAGCAGTGCTAACCACTGTGCCGTCGTGCTGAACAGAGACCTGACCTCAAGCCACTCTGGGATTATCAACAGCAGAGAACCTGCTGTGATTTAAGGAGAAGGTCCAACATTATCTTGTTAGATCAGTGCTCCTCGGGAAGGGCAATAAATGTGGCCACCCGAGGAACAAAGATAAACCTCGCATTTCATTCTTTAGTGATAAATAAATCTGAAAAACAAAGAAAATCTTGATTACCATATCAAATTGGGTCTCTTAAGAAACAAAGCAAAGGCATTCAATGCAGCATGTATAATATCGGAAAATTATACTGCAATAATTAATTGGGAAATTTAATAAAACTAATTTTAAAAGAGCTATACCTTGTTACGGGGAGGGAGGGTCACAGACGAAATAAACCAAGAGTTTTTGCATTATTTAATAAACCAAGGTTTAATAAAGTAGTGTTCTGCAGCGCTTAATTAAACAGAGCTTTTGTAAGTGCTTAATAAATCAGATTTTTTTTTTCCCCCAGAGTTTAATAAATCAGTGTCAATGCAATGCTCAAGAAACCAGAATATTTTGCTAATCCCGCCTGGTTCAATTATTCGTGCAGGAGCTGCATTTCTGCCGGTTCTCCACTAGGAAGCTGCATTGCTCTCTCTCCCTCTGTGTGTGTGTTGCCAGACCCTCTCTGGATCCTTTCCATCTCCATTTCTATCTGTTGACCTCGACGCCGAAGATAGAGAGGAGGGAAGAGCATTCTCCCTCCCTCCCGCCGACAAACTTGGTCAAAGTGGTTGCAGGAGGAGCGAGGTGGCCGCTTGTGGGAGTGAGTGTCTCCCTCTCTCTGGAGCGCAGGGTGAGTAGAGAACGAAAGGGAGAGGGGGATCACTGGGGACAATCAGCGCTTTGTCAAAGCTACAGCTCCGAGGGGCTCCCCGCTTTACACCAGGAAGCAGAGCAGTCCTGGAGGGGGGTCCTCTCTGGTGGCTCGGGCCGGTTGCAATGATTTGTAATTTCACTGATGTATCGATGTGTGTATAATATTGAAACAACAATCGGCCTCCTCAGTTCCGTCTTGGCGACGGCGGATATTGTTAAAGACAGCAATCCTGGGGGCAACAATCAGGGCCTTTCAGTCTTGGGGGAGGGAGAGGGGATTATTTATTTATTTTATTTATTGTCCCTCGGGTCCCCAACATTGAAACTAACAGTCCCCCTAGACAGTATCAGCCTTTGCTGTTTTAATATTTAAAGAACATTCCTCCAGCAGGAAACATTTCCCATGTGTTACAGTGTCGGATTGTATCAGTGAGCAGAGGAATTCTCAAACCAAATGAAAGTTTATTGGGTTTTCTCCCACTCTCCCCAGTGGCTCAGGGTTTTAAAAGTTTCCTGTGTTTTCACCCCCCCCCTTTCCTGTGTTTTCACCCCCCCTTTCCTGTGTTTTCACCCCCCCTTTCCTGTGTTTTCACCCCCCCTTTCCTGTGTTTTCACCCCCCCCGTTCCTGTGTTTTCACCCCCCCTTTCCTGTGTTTTCACCCCCCCTTTCCTGTGTTTTCACCCCCCTTCCTGTGTTTTCACCCCCCCCTTTCCTGTGTTTTCACCCCCCTTTCCTGTGTTTTCACCCCCCTTTCCTGTGTTTTCACCCCCCCTTTCCTGTGTTTTCACCCTCCCTTTCCTGTGTTTTCACCCCCCCTTTCCTGTGTTTTCACCCCCTTTCCTGTGTTTTCACCCCCCTTTCCTGCGTTTTGACCCCCCCTTTCCTGCGTTTTCACCCCCCCTTTCCTGCGTTTTCACCCCCCCTTTCCTGCGTTTTCACCCCCCTTTCCTGCGTTTTCACCCCCCCTTCCTGCGTTTTCACCCCCCCTTCCTGCGTTTTCACCCCCCTTTCCTGCGTTTTCACCCCCCTTTCCTGCGTTTTCACCCCCCTTTCCTGCGTTTTCACCCCCCTCCTGTGTTTTCACCCCCCCTTTCCTGTGTTTTCACCCCCCATCCTGTGTTTTCACCCCCCCTTTCCTGTTTTCACCCCCCTTTCCTGTGTTTTCACCCCCCTTTCCTGTGTTTTCACCCCCCTTTCCTGTGTTTTCACCCCCCTTTCCTGTGTTTTCACCCCCCTTTCCTGCGTTTTCACCCCCCTTTCCTGCGTTTTCACCCCCTTTCCTGCGTTTTCACCCCCTTTCCTGCGTTTTCACCCCCTTTCCTGCGTTTTCACCCCCTTTCCTGCGTTTTCACCCCCCTTTCCTGCGTTTTCACCCCCCTTTCCTGCGTTTTCACCCCCCTTTCCTGCGTTTTCACCCCCCTTTCCTGCGTTTTCACCCCCCTTTCCTGCGTTTTCACCCCCTTTCCTGCGTTTTCACCCCCTTTCCTGCATTTTCACCCCCCTTTCCTGCGTTTTCACCCCCCTTTCCTGCGTTTTCACCCCCCTTTCCTGCGTTTTCACCCCCCTTTCCTGCGTTTTCACCCCCCTTTCCTGCGTTTTCACCCCCCTTTCCTGCGTTTTCACCCCCCTTTCCTGCGTTTTCACCCCCCTTTCCTGCGTTTTCACCCCCCTTTCCTGCGTTTTCACCCCCCTTTCCTGCGTTTTCACCCCCCTTTCCTGCGTTTTCACCCCCCTTTCCTGCGTTTTCACCCCCCTTTCCTGCGTTTTCACCCCCCTTTCCTGCGTTTTCACCCCCCCTTTCCTGTGTTTTCACCCCCCTTCCTGTGTTTCCCCCCTCCTTTTCATGTGTTTTCACCCCCCTTCCTGTGTTTTCACCCCCCTTCCTGTGTTTTCACCCCCCTTCCTGTGTTTTCACCCCCCTTCCTGTGTTTTCACCCCCCTTCCTGTGTTTTCACCCCCCTTCCTGTGTTTTCACCCTTTCCTGTGTTTTCACCCCCTCCTGTGTTTTCACCCCCCTTTCCTGTGTTTTCACCCTCCCTTTCTTGTGTTTTCACCCCCCTTCCTGTGTTTTCACCCCCCTTCCTGTGTTTTCGCCCCCCTTCCTGTGTTTTCACCCCCCCTTCCTGTGTTTTCACCCCCTTCCTGTGTTTTCACCCCCCCTTTCCTGTGTTTTCACCCCCCCTTTCCTGTGTTTTCACCCCCCCTTTCCTGTGTTTTCACCCCCCCTTTCCTGTGTTTTCACCCCCCCTTTCCTGTGTTTTCACCCCCCCTTTCCTGTGTTTTCACCCCCCCTTTCCTGTGTTTTCACCCCCCTTTCCTGTGTTTTCACCCCCCCTGTCCTGTGTTTTCACCCCCCCTGTCCTGTGTTTTCACCCCCCCTGTCCTGTGTTTTCACCCCCCCTTGTCATTTGTTTTCACCCCCCCCCTGTCCTGTGTTTTCACCCCCCCCCTTTCCTGTGTTTTCACCCCCCCCTTTCCTGTGTTTTCACCCCCTTCCTGTGCAGGTTAGGTGGATTGGCCATGATAAATTGCCCTTAGTGTCCAAAATTGCCCTTGGTGTTTAGTTTGGGTAGGGTGCTCTTTCCAAGAGCCGGTGCAAACTCAAAGGGCCGAATGGCCTCCTTCTGCACTGTAAATCCAGTGATAATCTATGATTAATCTAGGACAAAGGTTCGGCACAACATCGTGGGCCGAAGGGCCTGTTCTGTGCTGTATTTTCTTTTCTATGTTCTATGTTCCTGTGTTTTCACCCCCCGTCCTGTGTTTTCACCCCCCGTCCTGTGTTTTCACCCCCCGTCCTGTGTTTTCACCCCCCGTCCTGTGTTTTCACCCCCCGTCCTGTGTTTTCACCCCCCGTCCTGTGTTTTCACCCCCCGTCCTGTGTTTTCACCCCCCGTCCTGTGTTTTCACCCCCCGTCCTGTGTTTTCACCCCCCGTCCTGTGTTTTCACCCCCCGTCCTGTGTTTTCACCCCCCGTCCTGTGTTTTCACCCCCCGTCCTGTGTTTTCACCCCCCGTCCTGTGTTTTCACCCCCCGTCCTGTGTTTTCACCCCCCGTCCTGTGTTTTCACCCCCCGTCCTGTGTTTTCACCCCCCGTCCTGTGTTTTCACCCCCCGTCCTGTGTTTTCACCCCCCGTCCTGTGTTTTCACCCCCCGTCCTGTGTTTTCACCCCCCGTCCTGTGTTTTCACCCCCCGTCCTGTGTTTTCACCCCCCGTCCTGTGTTTTCACCCCCCGTCCTGTGTTTTCACCCCCGTCCTGTGTTTTCACCCCCCGTCCTGTGTTTTCACCCCCCGTCCTGTGTTTTCACCCCCCGTCCTGTGTTTTCACCCCCCGTCCTGTGTTTTCACCCCCGTCCTGTGTTTTCACCCCCGTCCTGTGTTTTCACCCCCCGTCCTGTGTTTTCACCCCCCGTCCTGTGTTTTCACCCCCGTCCTGTGTTTTCACCCCCCGTCCTGTGTTTTCACCCCCCGTCCTGTGTTTTCACCCCCCGTCCTGTGTTTTCACCCCCCGTCCTGTGTTTTCACCCCCCGTCCTGTGTTTTCACCCCCCGTCCTGTGTTTTCACCCCCCGTCCTGTGTTTTCACCCCCCGTCCTGTGTTTTCACCCCCCGTCCTGTGTTTTCACCCCCCGTCCTGTGTTTTCACCCCCCGTCCTGTGTTTTCACCCCCCGTCCTGTGTTTTCACCCCCCGTCCTGTGTTTTCACCCCCCGTCCTGTGTTTTCACCCCCGTCCTGTGTTTTCACCCCCCGTCCTGTGTTTTCACCCCCGTCCTGTGTTTTCACCCCCCGTCCTGTGTTTTCACCCCCCGTCCTGTGTTTTCACCCCCCGTCCTGTGTTTTCACCCCCCGTCCTGTGTTTTCACCCCCCGTCCTGTGTTTTCACCCCCCGTCCTGTGTTTTCACCCCCCGTCCTGTGTTTTCACCCCCCGTCCTGTGTTTTCACCCCCCGTCCTGTGTTTTCACCCCCCGTCCAGTGTTTTCACCCCCCGTCCAGTGTTTTCACCCCCCGTCCAGTGTTTGCACCCCCCGTCCAGTGTTTGCACCCCCCGTCCAGTGTTTTCACCCCCCGTCCAGTGTTTTCACCCCCCGTCCAGTGTTTTCACCCCCCGTCCAGTGTTTTCACCCCCCGTCCTGTGTTTTCACCCCCCGTCCTGTGTTTTCACCCCCCGTCCTGTGTTTTCACCCCCTCCTCTCCCTGTGTTTTCACCCCCTTCCTGTGTTTTTACCCCCTCACATCCTGTATTCTCTGCCCCCTCCCCTCCCTTCCTGTATTTCCAGCCCCCTCCCTTCCATTTTTGTCTCCATATTCCTTTACCTGTGTTTGTGTGCCCCCCCCCCCCCAATGGTGATTTCTTGCTATATAGATTGGTCCGTCAGGAACTGCTGGTCACTTATGCAGCCAAAGTTCTTCAAACGCTTCGGGGTGTGGGTTAGGAGTAGGTTTGAGGTTGTGTCAGGCCCGATGCCAAGGTAATAAATATGGTTACAGAGTTTAATTGCATGTGACCCGCATGCACTGAGGGGCACCCTGGGGGAGGGGGTGCAAGGTGGGGACTTCCAGATAATTTGTTTGAAGCCTTGAAAAGAGGCCGGAAGAGAATGGAGGCTGAGAGAACTACCAGATTTAGGATTTATACGGGATATCGAATGTCGTTACTACTTTGTTATTTACAACTGGAACAAAGCAACCTGGGTCACCTTCTTAAAACCTCAACATCTGACCAAACCACACTCTCCCTGTTTTATTGGCAGAATAAGGAAGCCTGAGCTATGTGTGGTGCACGAGTTCAGACGTTCTCCGGCTTACATTGGCTCGCAGTCCAGCAGCACCTCCAATTTAAATCCACATCCTGGTGTTTAAACTCCTCCACGGCCCTGCTCTTCCCCTCTCTGTGATGCCGTTCACCCCAGCCACCCACAAGATTATCTGAATTCCTCCAATATTTTCTGCATCCGTGACTTCCGTCTCTTCATCGTCGGTGGCTGTGCCTTCAGATGGTTATATATTAACCTCTGGAGGGCGACATGGTGGCGCAGTGGTTAGCACTGCTGCCTCACAGCACCGAGGACCCGGGTCACTGTCCGTGTGGAGTTTGCACATTCTCCCCGTGTCTGCGTGGGTCTCAGCCCCACAACCCAAAGATGTGCAGGGTAGGTGGGTCGGCCACATGAAATTGGGTACTCTAAATAAAATAATATATATTCACCTCCCTAAAGCTATCTGCCTCTGTACTTTTTAAACTGTACTGTTTTTTTTTAAAGTACCTCCAACCACCTCATAATAATCTTTATTGTCACAAGTAGGTTTACATTATCACTGCAATGAAGTTACTGTGAAAATCCCCTAGTCACCACATTCTGGCACACGCTCGGGTACACGGGGAGAATTCAAAATGTCTAATTCACCTAACAAGCACGTCTTTTGGGACTTGTGGGAGGAAACCGGAGCACCCGGAGGAAACCCACGCAGACACGGGGAGAATGTGCAGACTCCGCACAGACAGTGACCCAAGCCGGCATCGAACTTGGGACCCTGGTGCTGTGAAGCAACAGTGCTAACCACTGTGCTACCGTACCACCCCACACGAACTCCTTCTTTTCATCTCAGTGTCAAATGTCTGCTAATGCTTCTGTGAAGCTCCTGAGGACTTGGTGTGACAGGCAAGTGCAAATTGTTGTTGGAGTCTCCCAGAATCAGCCTTTTTCTTCAGGTTGAGAGGAGAGCAGTAAGTTCGGGCACTTCATGAGATGATCAGGAAGCTGTTGCAAGTGCACCAGCTCAGTGCATTTAGAATGTCAGTGGGCTTGTTGTAAATCTGGCAAGTAGGCCATCACTCTTGTGGTTGCTGATGAAATCCCAATGTTCCGAGTTAACATCCTTGCTTTCTGTGTATGAAAAAAAACTGGAGACATGTCAACATTCTGATGCAAGGGAGGTGTCTAAGCAGGCGACTTTATAGAGATATAAAAATAGTTAAATGGAGTTAAGTTAATGAAGAGATGTTAAATCTGGACAATTAAATTACAAAGTGTAAGGTAAGGGGGTCAAGAGTTCAAAAGGCAAATTTATACTTGATATCCTTCATATAAAGAGCGATCAAAACTGGCAATAGATCAACCAATGTCTGGGGGCAAAATCCCAGGAATCTATTGGGAATGTTGAATGCTGGAGAGGGCAGGGGTACTTTAAGGTCAGTTAGGTTGCAAAGTCTAAGATAGATTGATTAGCTCTCCTCTTCTTTTAATTGACTTGAGTAAAGCAGAGCACATCCTGGCATATTGCCTGCTCACTGCTTGCCAGAGGACGGTTGAATGATGGAACAGCAACTAGAATGTAGGGGGAGAAGAGGAACACAAAACAAAGACTCCCTTTTGTCAGGAGAAATCAACGACAATGGAGTGGTTAATGTTTTTTTTGTACTTGTAGCCCATTGGAGCATCGAGGGTCATTTACAGAGTTTAAATCCATGTTTCCATTAATTTTCATGGTCTTGGATTACTGGCACTGGCATTTCTTGGTATTCTGATTTCGGATTACTTCCAAAACCTAGGTTGGATAGGGTTACCTTGGTTCAATGCAGCGGTTGGGACACAGAGAGTGCACAGGCTACCTCCAACACTTCTGGAAAAGCAACATTGCAATAGTAGCTTTTATTTCATTCTCGGAATGCGGGCAGTGCCAACAAGGCCACGTTTCTGTTGCCCATTCTTGGTTACTCTGAGGTGGTGACCCTCTTTTCCCCCTCTCCATCTCTACCCCCTTGAAGGAGGGAAGTCCCACAATGGCGTTGGGTCAGGTTTTCCAGGATTTTGACCCAGTGATGTTGAAAGAACAGTACTTAAGCAGTAACAATAAAATACGTGTCCAAGTAGCTCTTTCGGGATCCGGTGCAGACACGATCGGCCCCAAGACCTCCTTCTGTGCTGTAAAATTCTGTGATTCTAAGTAGCAATGGTACGTTAACCTCAAGTGATGATGTTCCAATGACATTGTCTGGTCTTGTCCTTCTTGATGGTAAACGGAGTTTAGGGAATTATTGGGTTGATGCAGTGAATCCTCTCGTGCAGCCGCAATGGGTGATAGAGCGGTGGACATTTGAGTTCGGTGGCAGTGGGTCTGATTCAGAGAATTGCTCTTAGATGACGTACAGTCACTTGTCAGTCCATACTTGGATGTTGTCCAGGCCCTGCTCTAAGCTGGTCATGAGTTGCTTTGTTATCAGAGGACTAGTGAATGGAGTTGGGGATTGTGGAATCGGCAGTGCAGATCCTGACCTTCTGATGGGGGAAAGCTCATATCAAGGGCAGTTACCCTTGCCTCTCCTCGGATATTCAGCTCTTGCGCATGTCTCATAATCAAAAGCTGGGATGAGATCTGGATCCAAAAGGCTTGTGGAATCTGAACTAAGTGTTCATGAGCAGGTTATTAGTTGATGGATATTTAATGACACTTCTGATGATTCCTTTTCCTCATTTTACTGATGATTGAGAGGAGGCTGGTAAAGTGGTAATTTATCCTGCTGAGGTTTGATTTATCCTGATATTTGTAGCTATAACATATATGGGCAATCTTTCTCCTGGCTGGATGCCAGAGTTCTAGCTGTAAGTATGAAATAGCAGATTATTCATTGAAAGACCAAGCAAATCAGACAATCAGAAAGCCGATCAGAGCTGCTATTTCTAAGGCAAATGGGACCTCCTCTTGTGCAAGGATGAGCCTGATACAGTTTTAAGGTGATGCACAGGGTGCATAAGACTTGGGCGAGAATGAGTGGGTTCTTTCAGGGGATAGCAGATGAGTGTGAGAGTGAGGCCAGCGAATCACGCGCACATGTTTTGGAGTTGCGAAAAATTGGGACGATTCTGGGCGGGAGTGTTCGCGGTCTTAGCCAGGATAGTGGAGGAGGAGGTGGACCCAGACCCTTTTGGTGGCGATATTTGGGGTTTCAGAGAAGCCGGAGCTCACTAAGAGGAGGAAGGGCGATGTCGTGGCCTTCGCCTCTCTGATTGCACGGCATCGCCACCGGGGGTAGTGGCTTGGTTGGGTGACCTGTACGACTTCCTGCGGTTGGAGTTAAAGTATGAGTTAAGCGGCTCAGCAAAGGGGATGTTTGTGACCATGTTTGAGGAGCTGTTCGTCGCAGGGAGGTGGGGGGAGGAGAGAGGGGGAGGGACGAGTGAAAAAGGGGAAAAATCTGTGCAGACTGTATAGTTGATTGTTGGGAAGTATGTTTCCCGGGTGTTTATTTGCTGTAACCTGCTTTGATAGATGTTTGTAATAAAATACATTTTTTTAAAAAGAGCTGCTATTGGTAAGAACTTCAAAGAGGGTTGATCATAAGAACCATGAAAGGTTCATTTCGAGCCCAATATTGGTCGCTGTAAATGGGTTATCAGTTCCGATTACAGCCTCCGCCATCCCAGCCTCCTGGACAGATGCAGGTTCCTGGCATCACCTGAGCCTGAAGCAAGTTGCATGTAATTATAACTAGTACCAGTTATATTTCAGGTACCATTATGGAATTGGTTAGCATCGCTGCCTCAAGGTGCTGAGGTCACGGGTTCGATCCCGGCCCCGGGTCACTGTCTGTATGGAGTTTTCGCATTCTCCCCGTGTTGGCGTGGGTCTCACCACCACCATCCAAATGATATGCAGGCTAGGTGGATTGGCCACTCTAAATTGCCCCTGATTTGGAAAAAATAATTGGGTACTTTAAAATTAAAAAAAAAATATTGTGGAATTAGCATTATGATTTTCATGGCAGTAAGAGAGATTGTCCTCTTGGACGACAAGGTCTGCTTGACACCCCTATTAAGGATACTCCATCTTCTCTTTCTTTTCCACTCCAGCAGCTCTCCCCATTCCTCCCCAACCATTTTTGAAAGTGTTCCATTGATGCGACTTCCTCAATGCTGCCGCCATTTTAAATGCCCCTCTCTGTCCGCGCCCAGTCGAGATTCATATACTCCCGGGACCTTTGTGGTCTTTGAGGCTATGTACCACACTAGACTTTACCCACAGTGCCATCAGAATGTCCTTTTTTGTTGATATCATTCGTGAACTTTGAAACTTTGACTATTATCTGAATATGAAGAGCCCTACGCCATCCTTTGCCTAAATTAAACTTTGTATGAATTTTGCAGTTGAATTATAACAAATAGTAGGCATAAATATATATATATTTTTTTTAAAGAGTACCCAATTTTGTTCCAAATAAGGGGCAATTTAGCATGGCCAGTCCACCTACCTTGCACATCTTTTGGGTTGTGGGGGCGAAACCCACGCAAACGCGGGGAGAATGTGCAAACTCCACACTGACAGTGACCCAGAACCGGGATCGAACCTGGGACCTCAGCTCCGTGAGGCAGCAGTGCTACCCACTGCGCCACCGTGCTGCCCTTAGTAGGCATAAATTAATGTTCAATGCAAACCGTGAGTAGCCAGGACCTCCTCCTAGCTGGTTTACAATTGGGGGAAAACAAGGTGTAGGTTGGTATTTCTCAAGTAACGAGCCTCCTAATTTGGTGTTGACTCAGGGAATTACCAAAGGATTTAGTCTTTCTGTTCGTAAGTGCCAGCAGTCGGAGCAGGATGATCGCTGAACATGGGCTATGTACTTTCTGTTGGTGAATAAATCTTGGTGAAGATTCCCTGCCACAAAAAATGTTCTTTTGCCACCGACTCCGTGCTCTCCTTGGCCACCGTCTGAGGCTCAACCAGGCTGTTCACCATCAAGGTGACCCTTTTGATTGTGAGCTGATCTTCCGACCCCGTATCCACTCCAATGCCTTAATATCCACCTCCGTAATATTGCGCTTCCCTATCCACCACCAAGACCATCTATTTCCAGTTCCTGAAGCATTGCGTATGAGGGGATGGTGAGCTCCATTGGCTCATCAGCTGGCCTGTGGATCTGATTAATCCCAATAGCATGGGGTTCAATCCCCATTCCGGTTGAGATCTACTCCGGGCCTACCTCCTCACCCCACCCATAGTAAAATATCACTGCACATTGCTGTGGTTAGGTGAATAATCGTCAAGGACCGGGCTTTGGGCAGAGAACTGAAAAGGCAGAAGAATATTGCCTCTGTCGAGCCCTACCTTAGCTCAGCACCTTTCATCCCGTGCCTGCTGACTCACAGTGCAGCGAATTTCCATTCTCAAATCCCTATGCGGTCACGCCCCTCCCTAACTCTGTCATCTCCTCCAGCCCCGCCGCCCTCCCAAGGCCTCTCCAATTCTGTTCTCTTCCACGTAAGCCTGATTTTCATTGCTGCACCATTGGTGATTGTGCCCTCAGCTGCTGGTGCCCAAAGCCTTGGAATGCCCTCCCTAAACCGGGCAGCCTCTCTATCCTCCTTTAAGAAGAGCCTTCAATCTTCCCTCTCTGACCCAACTTGTCTTAATTTCTCCATTTTTGATGATATACGTTTACCTCAGGACACAGGAACCATTGCAAAGCATTTTGATGGTTCTTCAGCATTGGGGCTGTGTTGTGACTGATGGAGTTAGAGGCCTGTACGGCTGAGCTATGGTGGTTTCCATCATGGGAGAACGCAGCACCAATCTTTGCCAGTATTGAAAGCCTTTGGAAATACCAACATCCTAATGATTAAAAGGTTCCACGGGTTCCTAGAACGATGACTGTGTCACAATAGCTTGCTTTACAATACTCTCTGTTTTGCTTCACAGGTGTTAAATATAGATACAGCCGCTTAATATCAAACACTTCACTCTGGGCTTTCCCCCCCCCCCCCTTTTTGTTTTGGAGTTGCTGGGAAAGGAAAAGGAATTTGAGAGAAAACCAGAGGATGCTGGAAAAACTCAGCAGATCTGGCAGCACCTGTAGAGAGAGAGAAACCGGGTTAACCGGGCTCATGTCCATTTGACTCTTCATCAGAATTAAAAGGGAGGGAGAAATGTGTTGGATATTATACTGTAGCTGGAGGAGATTACAACAAGATGTAGCAAACTTAAGAACAAGTGACAGATGGCCCGGTGTGGGGGGAGGGAAGGAAGGGTTTTGAGAATCCCCGAAGAAAAGAGACAGACGTTTGGAGCTTTTCGTTTTGCACTCATCAGGGGCGATGCAAGAATGCCAAATTTCAAAGGGAGCAAACATTTATATTGCATATAAAAGGGTGCTGATTGATTGACAAGTCAACTCTAATTGGTTGTGGTGTCATCATGTAAAATACACCACAGAAGTATTGACTCCAGGCTTTTGTTTAACTTTTTTAAAAAGGTGCACCCTTTCATCATGCAGTATGAACTGTTGTTTCGGTTGGGGGGGGGGGGGGGGTGCACGGTGGCACAGTGGTTAGCACTGCTGACTCGCTGCACCGAGGACCCGGGTTTGACCGCGGCCTGAGTCACTGTCCGTGTGGAGTTTGCACATTCTCCCCGTGTCTGCGTGGGTCTCACCCCCGTAACCCAAAGATGTGCAGGGTAGGTGGATTGGCCACGCTAAATTGCCACTTAATTGGGAAAAAATAATTGGGTACTCTAAATTTTAAAAAAGATTGCATCCTCAATACGCCCCAACGTGAATTGCAACGAATGAATTAATTCTAACCTGCTGCAAAGTCCTACACACAGCAGATGGATGATCAGGTGGTCTGTCTGTCTTGGACCCCAGCTCCCCGCTTCAGAACCATTCCTGTTCTTCTTGCACCAGGATCGTGCAATCCATTTCCATCCACCGGAGAAATGAAATGAAAAATGAAAATTGCTTACTGTCACAAGTAGGCTTCAAATGAAGTTACTGTGAAAAGCCCCTAGTCGCCACATTCCGGCGCCTGTTCGGGGAGGCTGGTACGGGAATTGGGCAGATGGGGCTTTGATCTAAACTGCCACGGGAAAGGTCGTCAAGCTTTGCCGCATCCTGTTAAACTGAGAATGTGCCCAGTTAGCCCCCAAATAGTTCACAACGCTGCGATCACTGAGCTCTGTGGCAGTTTGTTCCCGAAATTAACAAGCGTGCATTCGTCACTCTCCACGTTTGGTTAAGCTTAAGATTTTCTGAGCTTCAAATAATGGTCCTCAGTTCCCTCCTGTTCTGTGTTTGGCACAGAGAACTTCTCAGATCCAGTCCCCCGATTACCTCCAGGTTTTTGTTTTGTCGTTGGGAGTGTACAGCACTTGGAGAACCTCCAGTACTCGGGTTTCTGTGTATCGAGACAATGGGGTCTCTTATATCCACGTTTTAATAAACAGAAGAGAAATAATTTTCTGTGAATGGATCGCCGCCGCGACATGAGGTTCAGTTTTGGGTTGCTGCTGCTTTGGGGAATCATTTTTACCACCAAGCCAACGTGGTCCGTGCCCACCAGCTGTGAACCCGGAGTTCCAGATGTGCTGTCATTTTCGGGCAGTTCGCCCGCCACCACGTGTGACATTCCATCAGACACGCAAACCCAGCCGCGGCAGCCCCTTCATATCAGCTCGCCGAAGCTTCACTTCCAGAGTTGATTCAGAATTACTGCAGACTAATTTTTGCAGGTCACCGTGACAAATGAAGACAGTCAGACGGACTTGAGACTTTAACTCTTGTTTCCCTCTGCACAGATGTTTACCCAGCATTTTCCGTTTTTTAATGTCGTATTAAGGTGGCTTGTGAATGACCCTGCTTTTCTCAAGAGTGCGCAATGAAATAATTGAGCATGGTGTAGGGTTGGCACTGTTGCTTCACAGCGCCAGGGTCCCAGGTTCGATTCCCGTCTTGGGTCACTGTCTGTGCGGAGTCTGCACGTTCTCCCCGTGTCTGCGTGGGTTTCCTCCGGGTGCTCCGGTTTCCTCCCACAAGTCCCGAAAGATGTATTTGTTAGGTAATTTGGACATTCTAAATTCTCCCTCCGTGTACCCGAACAGGTGCCGAGTGTGGCAACTAGGGGATTTTCACTAACTTCATTGCATGGTTATTGTAAGCCTACTTGTGACAATAATAACAATTATTATTATCATTAGGTTGCAGTTGCCTTGTTGGACAAGAGTGCATTTTACATCCTGATAGCTTTATAATTTGGGGGAATAATTGAAATAATATAATCAGTTCCTGGTTTTGAACTCCCCTCTTACATTTTTTTCCTTCTCAGTCCACTCATTAAAGTGCCCGCCTTTGGAGCTACAGTTCCCGATGGGCTTCCATCTCTCCGATAGTTGGTCCGGATGGTTATTCCTTTTTTAAAAATAAATTTAGAGTACCCAATTCATTTTTTCCATTTAAGGGGCAATTTAGCGTGGCCAATCCACCCAGCCTGCACATCTTTGGGTTGTGGGGGCGAGACCCACGCAGACACTGGGAGAATGTGCAAACTCCACACGGACAGTGACCCAAAGCCGGGATCGCACCTGGGACCTCTGCACCGTGAGGCTGCAGGGCTAACCCATTGCGCCACCGTGCTTCCCACGGATGGTTATTCCTGATGTGCGAATGGCAAACTGGCTGTCTGCCAGGGTGGGTAGGGAGTTTGGATAACAGAAAAGTCTAGTCTTGTCCTCCCCTTAGTACCAAGCAATCACATACTCAACACCATACCAATCAGTGGTAGGAATGCAGCCCAGCACGTTTAAGTTAAATATACTTATTTTTTCTCCCTCCTAGCTAGCCTTGGGGCGTTGAGCCTAATTATAGCACTCCAAAGATTCTTCTGAGTTAGCACAAACAGGGGTCAAACCTAAACCGAAAGGGCCCTTAGCATTTATCTACTCCAGGCCCTCGGGCAAGTCAGCAGCAGGTGCCTTTGAGAAACTGCCAATGTTCCTCATTCCTCTATGTTACCGAACCGTGGTAAAAGACTGAAATAAAATCAGAAAATGCTGGATGAGCTCAGCAGGTCTGGCAGCATCTGTGGAGAGAGGAACAGACTTTTAAAAAAAGAAAACATTTTGAGTACCCAATTTTTTATTTTTTTTCCAATTAAGGGGCAAAAATCCACCTACCCTGCACATCTTTTTGGGTTGTGGGGGTGAAACCCACGCAGACACGGGGAGAATGTGTGAACTCCACAGTAACCTGGGGCCGGGATTGAACCCGGGTCCTCAGCGCCGTAGGCAGCAGTGCTAACCACTGTGCCACCAAGAGAGGGACAGAGTTAACATCTCAAGTTCATTCAACAGTGAGAACTCCTGGGAGAAGTGTGTTGCATTTATTTAAATTTTCTCTTCCAGCAATAATACATGAAAAAAAAATTATGCCCAGCTTAAAACTAAAAGATTGAAAACTCCTCCCCCTTTTACATCACCAGTCCCACGCAAGAATATTTTTATTCTTACCCTTATAGGTAGGTTAGGTGGGTGGGCCAAAATCTGGTAGATGGATCTTAACATGGATTTGGTCGGAAAAATGGAAAGGCAACTTATTACCTAAATGGAGAGAAACTTCAGAGTGCTTCGGTGCAGATAGGTCTGGGTGTCTGTGCATGAATCTCAGAAAACTAGCATGCTGGTAATAAGGACGGCAAATGGAATTTTGGCCTTTATAGCTAAAGGGATAGAGTATAAAAGTTGGGAAGTGTTGCTGCAGCTATACAAGGCATTGGTGAGACCACATCTGGAGTATTGTGTGCAGTTTTGGTCCCTTTGTTTGAGGAGGGAATGTAATTGCAATAGAAGCAGTTCAAAGGAGGTTCGCTAGATTGATTCCAGAGATATGGGGTTTGTTGTATGAAGAGAGATTGAGCAGTTTAGGCCTATATTCTCTCTCGAGTTTAGAAGAATGAGAGGAGATCTAATTGAGGCATGTTAGATGATAAAAGGCATTGACAAAGTATTCGTAGAGTGGATGTTCTGATGCTCTTAGTTCTTATGTTCTATGTTTTTACTCCGACTGACTTAACGGGGACTCCAGATGATAATGTGGTTTGTATACAGATTCTGTGCCTGGCCTCCCTCTGTTAGGGCTGTAATTGACCTTGGTACTGCTTGGTGCGGGGGCAAGGGGTGGGGGAGGAGGGGGGACAGTGAGCTGATTGGGGGGGTGGGGGGCAGGGAGAGAGAGGATGAAGTAAGAATTTTACCGAGGGCTGACATGCAGCATCTGAAATGGTGGGGAGGGGGAAATTCTTCCAAGGGAATTAGATGTATATTAGATATGCATATTAAAAGGATACATTTCCAGGGAATGGGATTCATTGGATAACTTTTTCAAAGAGTCACTGGAGAAGGCCGAATGACCTCCTCTTCTTTATGGTTCTATGAACAGACATGAGGAACAGTTGTTTAATATTCTAAAATTATTCTGTCAGTTGCCGGAATAGAAGTGACTACCTGATTAAAGTTCAAGTGTCTTAAACATTTTTAGATTTAAGGCATTACTTGGAAATACCCTTTTGAAATCTTCACTACAGTTATCAGTAGTCTGATAACAGGTTCTTAATGATAATAGTACACCGGTGGGGGGTTTCCTCTGTGAAAGCTGTGGTCAGCAATGTTTGCATTCCTCTTCATAGTAGACTGTGGTGTAAGGTAAACTATTTATTTATTTATTTTAAAAAATAAATTTAGATTGCCCAATTCATATTTTCCAATTAAGGGGCAATTTAGCGTGTTCAATCTACCTACCTTGCACATTTTTGGGTTGTGGGGGCGAAACCCACGCAAACACGGGGAGAATGTGCAAACTCCACAAGGACAGTGACCCAGTATCGAACCTGGGACCTCGGCGCCATGAGACTGCAGTGCTACCACTGCGCCACCGTGCTGCCCTGTAAACAATTTATAATAATCTTTATTGTCACAAGTAGACTTACATTAACACTGCAATGAAGTTACTGTGAAAATCCCCTAATCGCCCCACTCCGGCGCCTTTTCGGGTACACAGAGGGAGAATTCAAAATGTCCAATTCACCTAACAAGCACTTCTTTCGGGTCTTGTGGGAGGAAACCGGAGCGCCCGGAGGAAACCTACGCCGACACGGGGAGAACGTGCAGACTCCGCACAAACAGTGACCCAAGCTGGGAATCGAACCTGGGACCCTGGTGCTATGAAGCAACAGTGCAACCAACTGTGCTACCGTGCCGCCCACATCATTCTACCGCTGCCTGCGGAGCTTTGCAAAATTGTGCTACCGGGGAGGCAAATTGGATTTCAAAAGTGCATTGAATTTCACGGGACCTGTTGTGTCAACAGAATCACTCGGTGTAACCTGTGACCTATGCTCACAGCACCAGTAAGTTACGTTCGTTGCAATCGGTGGAAGTTGATCACACCCACCGGTTAGTGAGTAGAAAGGTTTGACCTCCTGTCATTGAGTGTCAGTTGATGTCTGATCCACCATTGCATGGGATGGAGGTGACAACAGCCCAATAACACCGACACTGTGGTCCCTGCGTAGAACAATATCGGACGACCAGTGACCGAAACCCTCCGGAACCACACCACTTTGATAGTAGTGGTGGAAGATTGTTGAAAAAGTAACTCGCGTGTGTCAAACGTAGTTGGTGGCTTTGTGGCTTTTTTCTTTCAAGCTGGGCTTCGGCCTCCTCTTGTCAGCTTGACTGGGATTTTTTACGGATTGTGTCAGTAACCCCACACAGTCTTCCCTCTCTCCGTAAGCCAACCGACTCCTCCACTGGGCTGCACCCTAACATTCAGGAGCCAAATCTCCTTTGCAAAATAATGATGTGTTGACAATTCAGCCAGCATGTTTAATGGACAGCATGTTTAAAGGACAGAAAGGTTGCGAGTGGGCAGGGATCTCACTCTCAGACTCCCTGTTATTTTTGAGGGTTTGCTCATTTATTGCCCTTCAAACTCATTGGGAAGTTGGGGTTCATAATTATTACCATAAGTACCTTTTTAACAAAGTGATAATTGTTGATGTAATGTCGATCAACCTCTCTGGCCTAGAGGAGGGATATTGTAAACTGTTGAGGTTCATTCATGGTAGACTGTGGTGTAGGGTAAACAATTTATAATAATAATTATTAGAAATTTTAAAAGATGTTGTTACATTTTTTTCTTACTTTTCCTTTCTGTCTTTCTCTTGCTCTCCGTTGACCTAATCTTTCTCTTTGCTTTTCCTTCTGCACCTGATTGGACCCTAATTCACCCTCCACCTCCAACTGCTTCCTCAATCCTTCAATCTCATTGGTTAAGGAAATGGACAGTTGACCCTGTTGCCCTCGTATTGTTGTCAGCTCACATTTTTGGGCGTGTTATGGCACCAAGGACGTTTCATGCTGTAGGGTACAGAAAAAATGTCCTAACTACTGGCAAAAATGGTGAGGTGCCTTGTCGGTGCGAGGTTTGACCCGGTGGAATAAGTGTGTGTAATACAAACTGAAGCTCTTGTTCTGGCCAGACTGGGCTCTGATAAATCTCTCTGCTCGTGAAGCTTTTATATCTTCGGTAGAATTTATTGGTTTGCGTGTTTTCCAGCTCGGCTTGTGTGGAGACATTGATCATAATCTCTACACTTAACCACGCTGTAGCCTTGATTTTGTTCTGCCAAGGAATCACTAGCCCAGTGGCACACATTGACATGCTAGAAACCAAGTGGTTACATTATTTGGTAAGTCGGTGTAACTACTGAACTCCGCTTCCATGAATAGTGAGTGTTGGTCATTCCACGGAGCTCAGTGGTAATGATGTTGCAGATGATGAGAGGTTTTGCGAGTAAGCTGGATTTGTGCCCCGAGAGATGCAGGCGTCAGCTCGGAATGGAGATAGCCTTCCCGACTAACTAATTTATGTTGAAAATGATGTGCCTCAATCATACCAGCCCTCGGACTTTGGGGGACACAACAGGTGGGGTGTGGGGGGGGGGGTTGTGCAGCAGCTCCAGCACGTCGATGGTTGATAATCCTCCTCATCGCGCTTGGCACCTGGGGCAGCATGGTGGCGCAGTGGTTTGCACTGCTGCCTCACAACGCTGAAGACCTGGGTTTGATCCTGGCCCCAGGTCACTGTCCATGTGGAGTTTGCACATTCTCCCCATGTCTGTGTTTTTGCATAAACTCGGCATACAAACTGACCTAATCAGAAAATGCTGGATAATCACAGCAGGCCTGACAGCACCTGTGGAGCACCCCCCCCCCCCACCCCCCCCCCCACCTCCTTCATGAGAGGCCCATCTTCACTCCTCCATCTGTAAAAAGTTAAGTCCTCCCGCATTACTTTAAGCCTTCACATTCCTTTACGAAGCTCCTTCCAATCATTGTTGACATCAAGAGGGAGGTACTTCCCAATCCATCACCATTTTGAACCAGTGTTTCCTTGTCCTCTACTAAAGGTCGATCTTCATTCTGTAATCTAGCTCCACTTTGTTATTTCATCCTTTACCTATCTATGGTATATTTAATATTGGGTATCTACCTGTGAAAAGAGGCTCACTTTTGCCAATGGGACCAGATTGACTGCTGTCCAACTTATAAAATCATAGAATCTACAGAGCAGGAGGCCATTCTGCATCGGCCCTTGGAAAGAGCACCCTACCTAAGCCCACACCTCCACCCTATCCCCCCCAACCCCGTAACGCCACCTAACCTTTTTGGTCACTAAGGGCAATTTAGCATGGCCAATCCACCTAACCTGCACGCCTTTGGACTGTGGGAGGAAACCGGAGAACCTGGAGGAAACCCACGCAGACACGGGGAGAAAGTGCAGACTCCGCGCACACAGTCACCCGAGGCCGGAATTGAACCCGGGACCCTGGAGCTGTGAAGCAACTGTGCTAACCACTGTGCTATCGTGCCGCCTAGCTTGTGTCCTAACTATGGATACTTCCTAACAGTTGGGACATTTAGAGATTGTTTTGGCTTTCTCGTCTCTTTTAAAAGTAGTTTGGAGTTCAATGCTAAAGAGATAATGCAATAAAGAAAGTCAGTGTGGAATCTTTATCCGATGTTTTCAGGGAAGTGTGAAGCTCATCCTTAGAACACGACCTTGAGTGTAACAATAAACCCTGATGACGACTTTCAGACATAAATCGATTTTGGTTTAAAATATTTTGTAAGTGACTTTCAAATGATAGCCGGGTGGAATTAGCAGTGGGAGATTATTTTAGTTTACTGTGGATGTCCCTCCATTTACATCCAGCTGACATCTTGAACTAATAATTCGAATATATGTGGAAACGTGTAAGGATTATTGGAGGAGGGGAACTCTCTCTGGCTCGTGGACTCATTCTTGTGGTGATTTTTAACGGCCCATTTCCCCACTTCCTTTTCCAGATGTTCACTGCCTGAGTCAGCCCTGGGCGAGTCGGGGGGGAGAGAGGAAGGACGGCCCAGTGTACGTCGTGCTGTCTGACGGAGTTTGAATTTCAGGTACATCAAGGGAAGGTGGGATCAAATTGGATTGAGCAATTTGCTGTCTGCTCTCTGACCCTCTGCCTCCCCGGGACAGGAGTTCTTCTGGACAATTCACGGGGTGGAATTTTACAGGCCCGGTCGTGGCGGGAGTGGGGGGCATCAAATGCAACCGGCCGTTTGAACGCCCATTGACTTTGGGGGGACTGTAAAGTCCTACCGGCGTGAAATTCCGCCCCCGGTGTTTGTATTGTTTTTCCCGCCATTTGCGACATTCCCAGTTTACCGTTTACGGTGTGGTATTTGAGATGCTGACTTTGGGCGGGATTCTTCAGCCACGCCCGCCCGACGACCGGAAATGACCACCCGAGGTAAACGGACCTTTACATGGTCCCCGCTCCGTCTGTGGCGATCTTGCGGCCGGTGTGGCTGAAGAATTCAGCCCTTTTGTGGCTCTCTGACCATTGGGTTGAGCTCTGGTGTGGGAGGGGGGCCGGACCAGGCTATTGTGTTGGATGATCAGCCACGATCATAACGAATGGCGGAGCAGGCTTGCAGGGCCGAATGACCTCCTTCTGCTCCTGTTTTTTATGTTTCAATGTAACCCTCTGACCAGTGAATTGGCACTCGTTCAAAAGTGACAATCGCCCATTTTAATATAATAATAACAATCTTTATTATTGTCACAAGTAGGTTTACATTAACACCGCAATGAAGTTACTGTGAAAATCCCCTAGTCACCACACTCCGCCGCCTGTTCAGGTACACAGAGGGAGAATTCAGAATGTCCAATTCACTTAACAGCACGTCTTTCGGGACTTGTGGGAGGAAACCGGAGCACCCGGAGGAAACCCACGCAGACACTGGGAGAACGTGCAGACTCTGCACAGACAGTGACCCAAGCCGGGAATCGAACCTGGGACCCTGGCGCTGTGAGGCAGCAGTGTTAACCACTGTGCTACCGCGCCGCCCATGATGTGCTGTTTGATGTGCCATTAAAAAGCCCCACCAGTTTAAATAAAAATAGAAAAAGCTGAATGAACCCAGCAAGTCTGGCAGCAACTGTGGAGAGGGAAGCAGAGTTAACATTTTGGATCTAAATGATCCTTCCACAGAAGCGTCAGATTAAACCAGTTTACAATCTCCTGAGGTGTGAACTGTGGCTCAGAGGCAGCAGTCCCGAGAACAATGCTGGCCATGACACTGGGGAGCACACCCCCCCGCTCTTCTTCAAAACAGCAATGTGGGATCTTTCCCTTCCATCCGGGACAATAGATGAGCCTCTCATCTGAAAGGTGGCACCTCCGACAATGCAGCACTCCTCCAGCACTGCACTGACAGCGTCATCCTAGTTGTTTTTTGTGCACAAGTGTCTGGAGTGGATCTTGAACCCACGACCATTTGACAAGAGTAGCGAGAGTGCTATCCCCACTCTCCCACACACACACAGGAGTGCACAAAGGAAGAGAGATGCTGGCTGCTCACTAAGGCTGTAGTAAACACAGCTGTGACTGAATGCGTGCTCCTTCTCAATCAGTAAACATAGTCTTGGACGCAAACAAAAATCACACTGTTCAGAGGATGCCTTCGCGACAGCCTCACTATAATTCACTGCCAAGCACATACAGACCGAGCCAGGAGTAGGTCATTCAGCCCTTCGAGCCTGCTCCACCATTCAATAAGATCATGGCTGATTTGATCGTGGTCTCTCTCTCTCTCTCTCTCTCTCTCTCTCTCTCTTCCCCCCCCCCCCCCCCCCCCGATACCCTTTGACACTCTTGATAGTCAAGAATCTATCTACCCCTCCCTTTTAAAAAAAAAAAAAAAGTATTCATTGAACTGGCCTCCATCGCACTCTACGTAAGCGACTTACAAAGACTTATGAAAATCTGAGAGAAAAAATGTCTCCTCAGCTCTGCTCTAATGGGAGACACCTTATTTTTAAACTGTCCCTTATTTCTGGTCTCAACCACAAGGAGAAACATCCTTGCAGTACGCACCCTGTCAAGTCCCCTCGGGATCTTGTATGTTTCAATGCGGTGGCACGGTGGTTAGCACTGCTGCCTCACAGTGCCAGGGACCCAGGTTTGATTCCGGTCTTGGGTGACTGTGTGGAGTTTGTGCAACCCCCCCCCCCCCCCCCGGTGTCTGCGTGGGTTTCCTCCGGGTGCTCCGGTTTCCTCCCACAGTCCAAAGATGAGCAGGTTAGGTGGATTAGCCATGATCAATGCGTGGATTTACAGGGATAGGGTGGACCTAAGTAGTGCTCTTTTGGAAAGTTGGTGCAGATTCGATGGGCCAAATGGCCTCCTCCTGCACTGTATGGCTTCTGTAAGATCACTTCTCATTATTCTAAACTCTTACTGGATATACGGCATGTCTGTCCAACCTTTCCTCATAAGATAACCCCACCCCATACCAGGCATCAGTCTTCTCTGAACTGCTTCTAAAGTATTTATATTGTTCTTAAATAAGGAGAATAAAACTGTACATAGTACGCCAGATGTGCCCTCACCAGCATCCTGTAAAACTATAGCAAAACCATCCCTGCTTTTATATTCCATGCCCATTGCAATAAAAGACAACGTTCCATTTGCCTCCCGAATTACTTGCTTTACCTGCATTCTAATGTCTTTGTGATTCGTGCCTCATGACACCCAGATCCCTCTGTATCACTGAGCGCTGAAACCTCTCTCCATTTTAATACTATTCTGCTTTTCTATTCTTCCTGCAAAAGTGGACAAGTTCATATTGTCCCATAATACACTATAGTGGTACAGGCCTGTGCGGCAGCCAGCTTGCGCACGGCAAGGCGCCACAAGCAACAACTGAATTGTAAGGCCAGTTAATTTGCTGCTGCTGTTCATAGAATCATAGAATTTACAGTGCAGAAGGAGGCCATTCAGCCCATTGAGGAAAGAGCACCCTACTTAAGCCCACACCTCCACCCTAACCCCATAACCCAGTAACACCACCTAACTTTTTTTTTGGACACTAAGGGCAATTTAGCATGGCCAATCCACCTAACCTGCACGTCTTTGTTAGCTGAGGGATAAATGTTGGCCAGGATAGAGTCCCCTGCTCCTCTTCAAATGACGCCTTGGGATTTTTTTATTTAAAAAAAAAATGTTTATTCAAATTTTCCAACAGAATTTTTAACAAGCCCCCCCCCCCTCCCCCAATAACAAAAAGAAAGAAACACAAACCCAACAGTCAAAATTTATACAAAACTTATACATTGTGTCTCCCCCATATACAGTAACCCCCCCATATGACATTCAAAGGTACCCATAGGGAAGCCCCCCCACCCACCCGAATTCCCCCCCTGAAAGAGCACCCCCCCCACCCTTGGGTTGCTGCTGCTGCTGACCTCCTCCTAACGCTCCGCGAGATAGTCTAGGAACGGTTGCCACCGCCTGAAGAACCCCTGCACAGACCCTCTCAAGGCAAACTTTATCCTCTCCAGCTTAATGAACTCTGCCATGTCATTTATCCAGGCTTCCACACTGGGGGGCTTTGCGTGCTTCCATAATAGCAAGATCCTCCGCCGGGCTACCAGGGACGCAAAGGCCAGGATACCGGCCTCTTTCGCCTCCTGCACTCCCGGCTCGTCCGTTACCCCAAATAGTGCCAACCCCCAACTCGGCTTGACCTGGACTTTCACCACCTTGGACATAGTCCTCGCGAAACCCCTCCAAAACCCATCCAGTGCCGGGCACGACCAGAACATGTCGACGTGATTCGCCGGGCTTCCCGAGCACCTCCCACATCTATCCTCCACCCTAAAGAACCTACTCATCCTCGCCCCTGTCATATGCGCTCTGAGTAGCCTTGAATTGTATTAGGCTGAGCCTGGCGCAAGAGGAGGAAGAATTAACCCTACTCAGGGCATCAGCCCACAGACCCTCATCTATCTCCTCCCCAAGTTCCTCCTCCCACTTGCCCTTTAACTCCTCTACCAAGGCCTCCTCCTCTTCTTTCAGCTCCTGGTAAATCGCCAAAACTCTGCCTTCTCCAACCCATACACCCAAAATCACCCTGTCCTGAATCCTCTGTGCCGGGAGCAGCGGGAATGCCCTCACCTGCCGCCTCACAAACGCCCTCACTTGCATATACCTGAAAGCATTTCCCAGGGGTAACCCAAACTTCTCCTCCAGCGCCCCTAGGCTTGCAAACGTCCCATCTATAAACAGGTCCCCCATTCTTCTAATCCCTCCCTGGCCAGCTCCGAAACCCCCCATCCATCCTTCCCGGGACGAACCGATGGTTCTCCCGAATTGGGGACCAAACCGAGGCTCCCACCTCGCCCCTGTGTCATCTCCACTGCCCCCAGATCTTCAACATCGCCGCCACCACCGGACTCGTGGTGTACCTTGTCGGCGAGAGCGGCAGCGGTGCCGTCACCAACGCCCTCTGGCTCGTGCCCACACAGGACGCCATCTCCAACCTCTTCCACGCCGCCCCCTCTCCCTGCATTACCCACTTAGGGATCATCGCCACATTGGCAGCCCAATAATAGCCGCACAGTTTCGGCAGCTCCAGCCCTCCCTGTCCCTACTACGCTCCAGAAACACCATCTTTACCCTCGGGGTCTTATTTGCCCACACAAAACCCATGATGCTCCGACCTACCCGTTTGAAAAAGGCCTTGGGAATCATAATGGGAAGGCACTGGAACACAAAGAGAAACCTCGGGAGGACCATCATTTTAACCGACTGCACCCTGCCCGCCAGCGAGAGTGGCAGCACATCCCATCGTTTAAAATCCTCCTCCATCTGCTCCACCAACCGCGTCAAATTGAGCTTGTGCAGGGCCCCCCAACTCCCAGCCACTTGGATCCCTAAGTACCGAAAGCTCCTTTCCGCCCTCTTCAACGGTAGGTCGTCTATCCCCTTTCCCTGGTCCCCTGGATGTACAACAAAGAGCTCACTTTTCCCTACATTGAGCTTATAGCCCGAAAAGTCCCCAAACTCCCTTAGGATCTGCATGACCTCCGCCATCCCCTCCACTGGACCTGCCACATACAGCAACAGGTCGTCCGCATACAGCAACACCCGATGTTCCTCTCCCCCTCGGACCAGTCCCCTCCATTTCCTGGACTCCCTTAGTGCCATGGCCAGAGGCTCAATTGCCAGTGCAAACAAGGGGGACAGGGGGCACCCCTGCCTCATCCCTCGGTACAGCTGACCTCCGCCGATTCGTAGCCACGCTCGCCACCGGGTCTCTATATAGCAACCTGACCCAGCTGATGAAACCCTCCCCGAACCCAAACCTCCGTAGCACTCCCCAAAGATACTCCCACTCCAACCAGTCGAAGGCCTTCTCCGCGTCCATAGCTGCCACTACCTTCGCTTCTCCCTCCACCGGGGGCATCATAATCACATTGTGGAGCTTCCGCACATTAGTATTTAGCTGCCTGCCCTTTACAAATCCTGTCTGGTCCTCATGAATCACCCCCAGGATACAGTCCTCAATTCTCGTAGCCAGCACTTTTGCCAGCAACTTAGCATCCACATTGAGGAGCGAGATCGGTCTATACGACCCACACTGCAGTGGGTCCTTGTCCCGCTTCAGAATCAGAGAGATCAGCGCCCAGGACATTGTCGGGGGCAAGGTCCCCCCCTCCCTTGCCTTATTGAAAGTCCTCACTAGCAACGGGCCTAGCAGGTCCGTGTATTTCCTGTAAAACTCGACCGGGAACCCATCTGGCCCCGGGGCCTTCCCCGCCTGCATGCTCCCCAATCCTTTAACCAGCTCCTCTAGCCCAATTGGCACCCCTAAATCAGCCACCTCCTGCTCCTCCACCCTCGGGAACCTCAGCTGACCCCGAAATCGTCGCATCCCCTCTTCCCCCGCTGGGGGCTCAGATCTGTACAGATCCCCATAGAAGTCCCTAAATACCTTGTTTATTCTCATCGCACTCTGCAACGTATTCCCCTGCTATCCTTAACTCCACCTATCTCCCTCACTGCCTCCCCCCTTACGAAGCTGGTGTGCCAGCATCCGACTCGCCTTCTCCCCATACTCATACGTCGCCCCCTGCGCTTTCCTCCACTGTGCCTCTGCTTTCCCTGTGGTCAACATGTCGAACTCCGTCTGGAGGTTCCGCCGCTTCCTGAGTAGTCCCTCCTCGGGGGGCCTCTGCATATCTCCTGTCCACCCTGAAGATCTCCCCCACCAACCTCTCCCTCTCTCTTCTCCTTGTGGGCCCTAATGGAGATTAACTCTCCCCTGACCACCGCCTTCAGCGCCTCCCAGACTACCCCCACCTGCACCTCCCCGTTGTCTTTGGCCTCCAAATATCTTTCAATGCACCCCCGCACCCGCCCGCACACCTCCTCATCCGCCAATAATCCCACATCTAGACGCCACAGTGGGCGCTGGTCCCTCTCCTCTCCTAACTCCAGCTCCACCCAGTGCATGGCGTGGTCTGAGATGGCTATGGCCGAATACTCCGTTCCCTCCACTTTCGGGATTAGCGCCCTACTCAGAATAAAAAAATCTATCCGGGGGTAAGCTCTATGGACGTGGGAAAAGAATGAAAATTCCCTGGCCAGGGGCCTGACAAACCTCCATGGATCCACTCCCCCCATCTGGTCCATAAACCCCCTAATCACCTTGGCCGCAGCCGGCCTCTTACCCGTCCTGGACCTAGAGTGATCACCGACTAGCCATCTCCTTTTCTAGGCCAGCCACGTGCCCGCGCCTCCCGCACCCTCCAGACGGCGGACCCCCGCCCCGACCACCTCTCCTACTTCCAGCTCCCCTTTGGCCAATGCAGCAGCAACCCCCCCCCCCCCCCCCCCCCCCACTAGATCCACATCTGGCCCTTTTGCTACCCCCATAACACTCCCGTAAGTCAGTTGACTCCTGCTGGCCCCGGCCTCTCCCGCCATTCCATCGACCCCCCCCCCCCCCCCCACAGTGTGAGGATCCCCCCTCCCCCTCCCTGGCCGTCAGTGTGTGCTCCTCTCCAGCAGCCCCCCCCCCCCCCCCCCCCCGGGCCCCCACCCCCGTCCTTCCCTAGCGCGGGAAAAAGCCCTCGCTTTCCTGAGCCGGCCCCGCCCCCTCTGGCACAGCTCCTTTTGCAGCCTTACCCCAGTTCCCCCTCCCCGGGCCTCCACTCCCCCTCTTCCTTCGTGGGGGTCTGCCCCTCCAACACTGACGCCCACACTCTCCCACAGTCTCCCCATCAAACCCCTTCACCCATCCCCATCCAGCACCCAAACAAAGAAACATTCCCTCAACGTAATAAACACCATATACACAGTAAACATCCCCGCACAACAAACCCTCAATTTGAGTCCAACTTTTCAGTCCGTATAAAGCTCCATGCCTCATCGGGCGTTTTGAAATAGTGGTGCCGATCCTGGAATGTGACCCACAATCGCGCTGGCTGCAGCATACCGAACTTCACCCCTTTCGATGGAGCACCCCCTTAGCCCGATTGAAACCAGCTCTCTTCTTAGCCACCTCTGCACTCCAGTCCTGGTAGATTCGGATCTCCGTGTTCTCCCACCTGCTGCTCCGTTCTTTCTTGGCCCATCTCAGGCCACACTCTGTCCATAAAGCGGTGAAACCTCACCACTACAGCCCTTGGCAGCTCATTGGCCTTGGGTCTCCTTGCTAGGACCCGGTGAGCCCCATCTAGCTCCAGAGGCCTCGGGAAGGCTCCCGCACCCATCAGCGAATTGAGCATCGTACTCACATATGCCCCAGCATCGGGCCCCTCCACTCCTTCGGGGAGACCCAGAATCCGAAGATTCTTCCTCCTCGACCTATTCTCCAGGTCCTCACATCTTTCCGCCCACCTCTTGTGCAGCGCCTCGTGCGCCTCCACCTTCACCGCCAGGCCCAAGATCTCGTTCTCCGAGGCTTTTTGCCGCACCTCCCGGATCGCCGCCCCCTGGGCCTTCTGGGTCTCCACTAGCTTCTCAATCGCCGCCAGCATTTCGGTTTTCAGCTCCTCAAAGCGTCTAAGAAACCCCTGCTGCTCCTGCGACCACTGCGCCCACGCTGCTTGGTCTCCACCCGCCGCCATCTTGTTTTTCCTCCCTCTCACTTTTCGCTGCTCCAAGATCACTTTTTTCACCGCTCCACTCCTGGTCCAATCCATATAATGTCGGGGGGACCTTGCTGTCACCTTCCCACACTGGAAGCCATCGAACAATTGCCGTTGGGGCCCCTCTAGAGAGCCCAAAAGTCCGTTCCCGGCGGGAGCTGCCGAACGTGCGACCTACCTAGGCATAGCCGCAACCGGAACTGCGACGCCTTGGGATCTTTACATGACCCCGGGCCTTTTCAATATTTCATCCAATGTTTGACAAGCCAGTGCTCCCTCATTGGTGGTGATCTGGGGCAGAACCTCTGGTCATTTCTCCACACCTCACGGTTTACCGCATCCCTGTCGGAGCCTCCCATTTTCGATTTCTTGCCGAACATCATCGCTTTCTTTTTCCCCCTCTTCCCTTTAATCTTCTCGGTCAGTTCTTATGCTTTAGAGTTTGACCAGTTCAACCTTGTTGCCTTTTCTTGTTGATGTTCACAAGCGATCTCTCCTCTGCCATCCTGAGGACGTTCTCGTTGTTCTTGAGCCCTCTCCAACTGACCCACTGCATCCTTCCCCAGAACTTTACTCCCTCATTACAGAAATGTCAGCGTTTTCTAAAACTATTCACTCATTCATGGGATGTAGGTGCCCCTGCCTCAGCCAGCATTTTTATTGTCCATCCCCCAGTTGCCCTTGAGAAGGTGGCGGTGAGCCGCTCCCTCGATCCGCTGCAGTCCATCTGCTGTAGGTACACCCATAGCGCTGTTAGGGAGAGAGTTCCAGGATTTTGATTCGGTGACGGTGAAGGAACGGCGATAAGGTTCCATCGAATCCCTACAGTGCAGAAGGAGGCCATTCAGCCCACCTTGTGAAAGAACGCCCTACCCAGGCCCACACCCCTGCTCTATCTCCGTAACCACACCTAACCTACACACCTTCCCCGCCCATTCCAGAACTTCAGGAATTTGCATTACGGCACCTGGCCAAAGGTTTTTTCAAAGTGTGTATGTCTATGACAATCTCATTCCCTTCCACTTGCCCCACCTCTCCTCCCGCAGCACAAACTACAGGCATTGGCCATGGGATCTTCCTGGACTCTCTGGCTCAGCACCATAGCATGGGGCGGGAGCCGTTTGTCACTAAGCCAGAGCCTCCGGTCTCCAATGTTGCACTTCAATTGCGTCAAAAACCTATCCCAACTCTCCCTCTCTTAATAAGTGCTTTGAAGGCCTGTTCTTCCATTAATTAAAGTAAAAATTAAAGTGTACATAAGAATGTACACTTCTTATCTTTATCTCAGGAACTTTAAATAAAGTCCTGGTGGCGGGAAGGAGGTGGGGGGGGAAATGATCAAAAGACCTTGCAGTCGGGTGGCACAGTCAAACGAACAATTAAAACAGCCACAACATGGATCACAGATCACGTAGGCCTCAATTTTTTATTTAGAAAAAAAAGCTAAACCGTGAAGCAGCCAACTGGCTGTCTGATTGGGTTCAGTGCAAATAATTAGAAGCAGCTTTCACGCAAAGTTTGCTTCCAACAAAAATTAAATGGGTAAAGGACGCAATTTCTTTTTTGTGCGTCAGGAATGTGTGTGTTTGATGTGACGTTGTTATTTCAGTGAGGAATTGTACAGACCCAGAATGTTCAGAATTCAGTGCAGGCTAGGACAGGTCAGGGACTGTTAGTGCACTAACACTCCCAAGTTCCCAAGTTAACTCGGGTTGTTCAGTTTAGAAGCAAAGGTCTCTCCGGTACTGAGGACAGATTTTTCAGTGGGGGGATGATTTGTGCCCACCTATTTTCATCCCACCACATGTTCATAGAAACCCTGCAGTGCAGAAAAAGGCCATTCGGCCCATTGAGTCTGCACCGACCCTCTCAAAGAGCACCCCAGCTGGGCCCGCTCCCCCACCCAATCCCCACAGTCCCACCTAACCTGCACATCCTTGGACACTAAGGGGCAATTTAGCACGGCCAATCCACCAAACCTGCACATCTTTGGATTGTGGGAGGAAACTGGAGCACCCGGAGGAAACCTACGCAGACACGGGGAGAACACAGACAGTCACCCGAGGCTGGAATCGTACCCGGGTCCCTGGCACCGTGAGGCAGCAGTGCTAACCAGTGTGCCACCGTGCCACCCATGTTGGACTCTTTGCCCGCAGATCAAAGGGCACCGGCAGCCCTTCTGGTGCCAATTTTTAAATGACCATTCTCGGGAGCATTGGCGAAGTGCCCGAAGTCCCCAGTGCACGGTCCTGAGTAGAAACTCTGGCTGATTTACTCTGTCCTCACTCTCCAAACCCCCCACCCTCTTCCCCAGCCAGAGGATTGCTGAGGTTAATTTTAGCACTCTGTTCACTGCTGACCGAGCATGAGATCTGCGCAGAATGGGAAGTCGAGCCTGAGATCGTCCTGTTTAAATGGTTCAGTTCCTCGTCGCCGAGCTGTGTCATGTGAGAGGATTGGGGGAGGTGGGTGGTGGACAGACACTTCAGTGGTTTCATAGGCGAAGCTTTTGCTATCAGGAGGAGCTGCAGAAAATCCATTTAAGTGGCTGCCGGATATGATTGGGGGAGGCCAGGCAGTCCATAGAATCCCTACAGTGCAAAAGGGAGCCATTCGACCCATCGGGTCTGCACCGGCCCTCCGGAAGAGCACTCTATCTAGGCCCCCCCCCCCCGGTAACCCCACCTGATCCCTGGCAACCCCACCTAATTTAGGGGCTGGTTTAGCACAATGGGCTAAGCCAGTTGGCTTGTAATGTAGAACAAGTGCGGGTTCAATTCCCGTACCAGCCTCCCCGAACAGGTGCCGGAATGTGGCGACGAGGGGTTTTTCACACTAACTTCATTGAAGCCTACTTGTGACAATAAGCTATTATTATTATTATAATTTTCACATCTTTGGACTGTGGGAGGAAACCGGAGCACCCGGAGGAAACCCACGCAGACACAGGGAGAAAGTGCAAACTCCACACAGAGACAGTCACCCGAGGCCGGAATCGAACCCGGATCCCTGGCGCTGTGAGGCAGCAGTGCTAGCCACAGTGCCACCATGTTGTTTGAACTGAAGTGTCGGGGCGGTAACCAGTAAACCACTGCCAGCGATTCTGAGTTGTTGAGACTAGTAGACAAGAAGCGTTAAACTGGTGGTTGGGCATTTTGGAGCTTAGCACTATGCCTATGTCGGGCACAGCAAACATGTCCATGGTCCTTGAGGTGGGGAATATCTGGGAACCTTCCCTTTTAAGAAATATCATCTTTAGAAGTTCCGGCCTTCTCAGCTGTCTTTCCAGCTTGTCAGCTGCTCTTCTTTGTTACTCCTCACAGAACACATTATTTTCTGCCTTGCACACTTCTTACTGTTTGAAGTAGCTGGGGTGTTCTGCTGTGATTCTGTTTTTGCTGGTAGAACAATCCTATGGTGATTTTATCCTTGTTATGTTTAGGCATCAAGTGAGCGAGGCTCTCTGCTCTCCACTGTCCTCAACCCCATAGCCAATCGATAGGCAAGAGACACTGGGGAACTGAGGTTCTTTCACACAGCTGGCACCCATGTGATGGGCCGAATAGCCTCCCCCTGGGCTGTATAGTTCGACAGTGGGCCAGCGGGTTGATAGTATGGTCAGGTGAGGCGCTTGGGAGGTTATTACGCAGTTCAGCCACAGGGATGTGTCCGTATTAGTCGCGCACAGTCGCCTGAAAACGGCCCAATATCTACAAGGGGGGTGGAAAGATTCCCCAATGATTTCCATTCACGATTTGGTTACTTTTGAGATGTTCCTATATTTTCTAACCCCTTGCTTTTCACCTCCTATCCAGTTCGCTCAGCAGGGAGAACTCTTCTTTGTTTCCCAGGTTATATTTACATATTGAATTTAAAGATCATGGCAAACTAAATAGGAAACCTCCTGGATGGGTTGTGCCTGTGTGTAAACAAAAAAATCCTGGCAATGAGCTAAAACTGTGGCCTGTGAGGCTCCCCAAGGGTCATGACAGTCCACAGTCCCTGCATCCACAGAGCCCCGCTCACTGAGGTCAAGTTGGACTTGTGTGTCTTTGTTCTGTTTGAATCTGGTGGGTTGAAAAGGACAAAGTTTCGAGCCCCCCCCCAAAAAAACCCCGGTGGACAGACCCCAAGCCCAGGGCACCAAATGCCAGCAGATTCCGACGTAAAAGGAAAAAAATTCATTCATATAGCGCTTTCCGCAGCCATTGGATGTCTTGGGTGCTTTACGGCCACTTCCTGAAGGGTAGTGTAAGAACGGCGGCCATTTTGCACTCTGCAATCTCCCACCAGCACTGCTCTTGAGCGATCATGACCAAATGGATCTGCGTTTTGGTGATGTTACCCGAGGGATAAATGTTGACCAGGACTAACACCCCGGCACGTCTTTGAATTAGTCTTTTACATCCACCCCGAGCAGGCATTTGGGGCCTGGGTTTAACAATTTATTGAAAAGACAGTGCCTTTGACAGTGCAACACTCCCTCAGCGCTGCACAACTTTGATCTTTGTGCTCAAGTTCCGGAGTAGGACTTGAACCTGGAATCTTGTGATTCAGGGCCAGGGTGCTAACACCTGAGCCACAGCTACCACTTTCCTCTTTGATGTGCACATTAACGAGGGGGTGTAGATTTAAACCTCTCCGCCTGCAGCCTCTACTCGGTCGCGCTCTCAGTTCACCCGAGTGCCCGCTATCTTTGACGTTAGTTTGAAGAAAAAAACAGCGCACTCAGCTGCCAAAACGGCTCCACGGTAGCATAGTGGTTAGCACAGTTGCTTCCAGGGTCTCCGGTTCGATTCCCGGCTTGGGTGCCCCTCTGTGCGGAGTCTGCACGTTCTCCCCGTGTGTGCGTGGGTTTCCTCCGGGTGCTCCAGTTTCCTTCTACAGTCCAAAGATGTGCAGGTTAGGTAGATTGACCATCCTAAATTGCCCTTCGTGTCCATAAAGGTTAAATGGGGGTTACTGGGTTACGTGGATCGGGTAGAGATGTGGGCTTGAGTAGGGTGCTCTTTGTAAGGGCCAGTGCAGGCTCGATGGGCCGAATGGCCTCCTTCTGCACTGTAAATTCTATGAGAACCAGCCAGGCCGATCTGAATTAAACTCCCTTGGTCAAATCGGCAAATTGCGCCCAAGGTCAGGCCTTTGTGAAGAGTCCACAAATGAAACTGAAAGCTTTGAGCAGCAGGACACAAAGCCGGTATTCTTTGAAATGTTTTTACATTTGCTTTTCAAATGATTAAGAAACTCACCACGGTGCCCCAATCTTCTAACTGGAAATTAATTGTGTAATTTTTTTAAAGTTAGTTTTCTGTGGTTTTGAAATTGGTGGCCGGCACGGCAGCACAGTGGTTAGCACTGTTGCTTCACAGCGCCAGGGTTGTAGCTCACTGTCTGTGCGGAGTCTGCACGTTCTCCCCGTGTCTGCGTGGGTTTCCTCCGGGTGCTGCGGTTTCCTCCAACAGGTCCCGAAAGACGTGCTTGTTAGGTTCCGGCGCCGGTAATGTGGCGACTCGGGGATTTTCACAGTAACTTCATCGCAGTGTTAATGTAAGCCTACTTGTGAAAATAAAGATTATTATTATGAGTAACTCGCAGGTGATGGATTGATACTGTGATTTTAAACTGCTTGTTCCTTTGTGATTAAACCCCATTTTCAGCTGAATGAATCAATCTTTATCTAGTTGTCAGTTAAATCTATCGAGGGGTATTTTTAAAGCGGACATATTTTTCATAAAAATTTTACATTTGAAAACGTTACCCAGTTGTGCGGGTTTGTGGCAGCTTTTGAGTTGGAGATATGCCGATAGGTTTGAGCGGGAACTCCAGTTTGACGAAGGCTGGAAATGAGATCAGTTTGTACTCAATTGTGTCAACTCTACCCCCACGTGGAACACTCACCTCTGCAGCCCAATAGCTGAGTTGGAACACTTCTGGGATCTGTGCTTGTTGAGTTTGGACTTTGGCAGATGACATGCAATGAGTTTTCCAGTGAGCCTAATCACATGGCTGAACAGGATTTTCGGAAGTGATGACCGTGCAGAGTGGAGGAGTGGTCCTCCGATGTTGGAGCGTTAGGGCTCTGCTGGGATTCAGAGTCGATGATGTGGGTCAAATGGTGGGGGACAGACTGCTCTGAAAGAATTTGAGCAGAATTCCAAACTCCATTTAAACAATGGCCATTTAAAATTGCGCTTTTTTTAATCCCAAAAGCAATCAGTCCAAGATGAGTCCAGGTTGGCTACACCTCATCTTGGGAGTGTTCATAGAAAATCCCTACAGTGCAGAAGGAGGCCATTCAGCCCACCGGGTCTACACCCACCCTCTGAAAGAACACCTCACCCAGGCTCACTCCACCAATCCATCCCTGTAACCCCATAACCCCATCTAACCTTTGGACACTACCGGGCAATTTATCATGGCCAATCTACCTAACCTGCATATCGTTGGACTGTGGGAGGAAACCGGAGCTCCCGGAGGAAACACGTGCAGACACGGGGAGAATGTGCAAACTCCACACAGATGGTCACCCAAGGCCAGAATTGAACCTGGGTCCCTGACGCTGTGAGGTAGTGGTGCTAGCCCCTGTGCCGCCAGTGTTCAGTGGTTAAGTTGGGAGGGAGTATCATTCGTCCTTAGCACTGATCTTGCGACTTCATAAGAGAAGCCACACTCACCACAGGATTAAAGAAAAGAGACTGCTCGGAAAGGAAGGGGTGACTGATTTCTCTCTCTTTCAAAAATCCTGGCCTCATCTCAGTGGTGGGGGGGAGGGGGTGAAATGCAGGCTGACTGGTTTTTGAAATCCAGGCAGAATGGTTTAAGGTAAATGACACATAGAATCATAGAATTTAGAATGCAGAAGGAGGCCATTCGGCCCATCGAGTCTGCGCCGGCCTTTGGAAAGAGCACCATACTTAAGCTCACGCCTCCACCCTATCCCCCTAACGCAGTAACCCCACCTACCCTTTGTGGGCAATTTAGCACGGCCAATCCACCTAACCTGCACACCTTTGGACTGTGGGAGGAAACCGGAGCACCCGGAGGAAACCCACGCAGACACGGGAGAACGTGCGGACTCCACACAGACAGTGACCCAAGCCAGGAATCGAACCTGGGACCCTGGAGCTATGAGGTAATTGTTCTAACCACTGTGCTACCGTGCTGCCTCTAACGGTTCTTTAATTCGGCGCTGTTTGTGGGAGCTCACTGTGCACAAAGTGGCTGCTGCATTTCCTAAGCTAGCACTACTGCTCTTTGAAGCTACTTTATTGGCTGAAAAGCTCTTTTGGGAAGTTTTGAAGCGAAAATGCTAAATAGGCGCAAGTCTTTTTGCAAACAGCTCAGAACATATTTGTACCTGGCTCCCACCGTGCAATCATTTCCATATCCTCGGGGGGACCGGGAAGTTGTTTTCTGTAATGCCATTAGGAATAAAATAGTTTGTTTTCCTTTGCCACTGTGCTGGAGTTAATGGTGAATGTGGTTCAGACAGCAAGAGGCCGTAGCAACGAGACAGATAATGCTGTGAGTGCACCTTAAAGGGGTGGCAGCATGCCATCACTCAAAGGAAAGTTTGTCATGTGATCCGGTCTCCGTTTCGCTTTGGCCCATGAGCAAAGCATAGCACACACAGCTCTGCTGCTGATGGCTTCTAGCTTTCTATACATGTATATCTGTTCTCATGTGCCTGATTCAAATAAGTGAACAATGTGTTTACACAATCCCTTGAGTGATTGTTGCCTTTATATCATTATTAAAAACACAACAGGCATGGCTCAATATTTCAACATTTTGCTGATGGGCAGCACAGTGGTTAGCACTGTTGCTTCACAGCGCCAGGGTCCCGGGTTTGATTCTCGGTTTGGGTCACTGTCTGTGTGAAGTCTACACGTTTTCCCCGTGTCTGCTTGGGTTTCCTCCGGGTGCTCCGGTTTCCTCCCACGAGTGCCGAAAGACGTGCAGGTTAGGTGGATTGGCCATGCTAAATTGCCCTTAGTGACCAAAAAAGGTTAGTTGGGGTTATTGGGTTACGAGGATAGGGCGGAAGTGAGGGCTTAAGTGGGTCGGTGCAGACTCGATGGGCCGAATGGCCTCCTTCTGCACTGTATGTTCTATGTTCTATATGTTCTATAACCAGGTCCGGCAAATGCCACAGATTTTTCTGTGCCCGCCAAATTTTCTGAGCTCGGGGGAGACGTTGCCTCTGGCCGACAGCGGGGAAGAGAGCGACAGTGTCTAATCACTGTGCCGCGCCCCACCACATTTTCTTTACCTGTTGGATTTCCCTGCCTATTTTCCCTCGCAGGTTCTTTCCAAAGGGGGCAGTTTCCACAGGCCCACGCTGGGATTCGGTGCCCTGGCTGTTTTTTATTCTGGTGTCCACTCAGGCGCTCACTGCCCATGTTGCTGTTGGTTCCCATGCTGCTGTTTGCTGCCCCAGTTGACGTTACCATTCAGCACCTGGACCGATGCTCGATGTCCACACTGCTGGTCAGTGCCCGCAGTTGCTGATGGCAAGTGGAACCAACCAGAGGAAGCATTCCCCTTGCCCTTCCCTGTGATCCCCTGAGGCTTACTGCTTTATATTGGAAATGAGAGTGATTTCTGGGTAGTAACTAGATAAAACATTGCTGCCAGAATGTTACCGGACATGTTACAGCCTCACGTTCGCTAGCTCTTAACAACAGTGTGATGAATGATATCTGTATACACATGTACCTTTAATGCGTAGGCCCCTTTAAGACAGGGTTTGGAACCCTGGGGGACTCCGCCTCCGGCTCCACCCCCAGGGAACTGTATATAAGGTTACGTTCAGTGGGCAGCGTGCAGCAAGCACACTTCTCGGCAGCTGTCTGGTTCTCTGGTAATTAAAGCCTTTGGATTATCAATCTTTTCTCTCGAGTCGTAATTGAGGGTATCGCAAACAGCTAACACAACAATATATTAACAACAGCTAACGCAACAGCTAAACATTTATATAGCACCTTTAACGTATTGAAAAGCCTCAAGGTGCTTCACAGGACTGTTATTAAACAAAGCTGGACCCTGGAGCCACATTAGGGAATGTTAGGTCTGATGACCAAATGCTTGGTTAAAGAGCCAAGTTTTAAGGAGCGTCTTAAAGGTGTAGGGAGGGCATTGCAGGGCTTGGGGCCTAGGTAGCTGAAGGCAGTTTTTGAGGAGTGCAGATATCTTGGAGGGTTGTGGGTGGTGTGGGGCGGAGAGAGGTTGGAGGGAGTGGGTGGGAGGGGGTGGGGGGGGGAGGTTGGAGGGAGCTGGGGGGGGGTGGTGGTGAGGGGCTGGGGTAGGGTGTGGGGCTGGGATGTGGGGTTGGAAAGGGTGGTGGGGCAGGGGTGGGGTCGGATTGTGTTGTGGGGCTGGGGGTTGTTGGATTGTGGGGCTAGGGGTGTGTGGGTTGGAGGGGGCTGTTTGGGTAGGAGGGGGTGGGGGGCTGAAGGGAGCTTGGGGGGGTGAGGAGCTGGGGTAGGGTGTGGGCTGGGGGCGTTTGTAGGGTTGCAGGGTGTTGTGGGGGTGGGGGGGGGGGTTTGTGGGTCTGGGTCAGGTCTTTTGGCTGGGGAGTGTGATGTGGCTGGGGAGCAGGGTTGCGGGGGGTGGGGGGGGGTTGTGGAGCTGGGGGAGGGTTGAGGTCACGGGTGAGGGGCGGGGTGATTTGAAACGATGATGAGAATTCTAAAATCAAGGTGCTACCTGATTGTGAGCCAATGTAATTCAGCGAGCCAACTGATGGGAGGGGAGTGGGATTGCCCTTGAACCACAACACAGTGGCAGAGATGTGGATGAGCTGAGGTTTTCGGAGGGTGGAAGGTGGACGAGCAGCCATTGGAATGGTCTAATCTGGAGGTAGCCAAGGCATGAGTGAGGGTCTCAGGAGCTGACGGGCTGGAGTTGGGCGATGGTGCAGATGTGAGTGGGGAAAATATTAAGTGAAGCCGCAAATCTGAGGTTGGAAACTCCTCTCGGGATCAAATGTGACACCAAAGTTACGAGCAGACTAACCGTTTCCTGGGAGGTTGAGGTGGAATTCTTCATTTTTAATGACCGCCTTGCGTTTCCTCTTTCGAACACATCTTGGCCGTGCGAACAGTCACACACAAAATGGACGGATTATTACAGGGTAGGCAACGGGTGATGGATAATCCATTTCATGTGAAGTAGGCACAGCACTCCAGGGAGTTAGGAATTTTTAAACATTTTGAGTATTGACCGTTGAATTGACTTTTACACTCGATGAGCTGACACGGCAGTTCCTGAGGCTTCAGGAGTCTCATTACCAAGGCCGGTTTTCTAGATTTATTTCTGGTGTTCAGGATGGTAGATGAAGGTAACGATCGATGCAGCGAGTGTAGGTAGTGTGTTATTTGGCATTGCAAACAACTAAGCTGATGTTCCTCGCAACGCAATTTCATAAGCCATCATTTCTATGTCCACCTCAACCGTACCAGCCCTCAGACTTTGGGCGGGCACTACAAGTGGGGGGTGCCTATCTCCATCACGCTTAAGCATCTCTGCCACTTCTTTCACTGTCTTCTGCACCAGTCGTGGCTCAGTTGGTAGCCCTCTTGCCTCTGGATCTCAAGGTTTCAGGCTCGAGACCCACTTCTTGAACGTAAGACTCTAGGCTGACACTCCAGTTCAGTGCTGCACTGCCAGAGGCGCTGGCCTTCAGAGGAGATGTTGAACCGAGGCCCCATCTGCCTGCTCGGGTGCATGTGAAGATCCCATGGCTCTGTACTGAAGAAGAGCTGAGCTGATGTAATAACGCACTTTCAGAGATGTCATTAGTGAACAACGAGGGATTTATTTTGTGATCTTCAAGGGCAGCAGTATGTTTGCAGCTAATTCCAAAACACCTCCGCCGAGGAGAACTCCCCGTGGAGTAATTCCCACTCCCAGACCAGGTGACCCTTACTCTGCTGTGTTGCCCTTAAATTGACAAACATCACAGGCAGTGTGCCCTGATCAATATTCGTCCCTCGACCAACATCACAAAAACATTTTTATCTGTTGATGATCACATTGCTGTCAGTGGGAGCTGTGTACTAATTGGATGCCCTGGCCGGGATTCTCCGAGCTCCCGCACGCAATCGTGCCCGGGGGCGGAGAATGGGGCGTCGGACCGGCGCTCGGGTCCGACACCTTCCCGGAGAATCGCTGGCAGTCGCGCGCGCGGTCGACGCGGCGCCGGTTGAGGGCCGTTGAGAGAGTCCCCCGCGGCGATTCTCCGCGGACTGGCCAAGTTCCCACCGGCGTGGTTCACATATGGTCCCACCCAGCGGGAGCTCGGAGTCCCCGGCTGCGGTCGGGGGTGGGGGGATCCGTCACCGGGGGGGGGGGGGGGGGTCGCTATCTGGGGGTGGCCCCCTACTTCGGCGCCGGTTCGCAGTGTGGATCCACCATGTTGCTCGGGTCCACCGTGCGGCCCCGTGGCCGGATGTGCAGGGTCCCGTATTGGCAGTCGGAGCTGCTTGGAGCACTCCGGGGCCCTGCAAGCCCCCTTAAAAATGGAGAATGACTCCAGACTTTCTAGAAAAAAGTCCGGAGTGATTCACGCCTGTTTTCTCGCAG